>NC_133658.1:565782066-566082066 GCF_037893015.1 Macrotis lagotis | reverse complement strand
AATTTTGTTATCAGTGAAGGATCAGTTTTAAAATTATCTGAAAGAGGAATGAATACAAAAAAAAATCAGTTATTGTTATTATTAAAAAAGATAACTGGGAAAATACCATGAACTATCATCTTATATCATCCTTTTCTATAAATTTTTATGAGAATAATTTGTACATATATTGAGAACCTCTTTGATGAAGGTATGAGAAAAGGATAGACAGATTTTTATAAATGACAACTCAATTTCATATTGCTTCTGTAAGCCACTCAGATGAGTAAAAAGTTCAAAGAATACAAGATGTACTTAGTGTTAACCATAAAAATACATTTGATTTAATGGAATATATATCAATGGTTAAATGAATATTTGGAGACAATTTATAAAAATGTACAGTTCTTAGCACCCTCTTGCTCCTTTCTACTATAAAAGTACAAGCATGCATTTATGAAATGTGAGTGTAATTTCAATTTTAATGGACAGTAAATACCATAATTAAAGTAGAAGTTGTTACTTAAACAATTAGTTTTGAAATGGAGCTCTAATAAGACCAGAATTAATTTGTTAATTATTATTTGTTAATTATTGTTAATTTGTTAATTTGTTAATTATTATTTGTTAATTATTTTTTTGAGGTTCAGAGGATGGCCTTGATTCTGTCTTATACTCTAGTTGGAGAGGGATGGTTAGATGGAAGGTGAAACACACACACACACACACACACACACACACACAAAGAGAGAGAGAGAGAGAGAGAGAGAGAGAGAGAGAGAGAGAGAGAGAGAGAGAGAGAGAGGTAGGAAGTTCCATCAGAGATTAAGTGCTATAAAGTTTTTCTTCATAGTTAAAGCAAATCTGCTTCACTCATAATATTTTCCCTCTCTGTATCACAAACAGTACTTCCAAGTCTGTGAGTTGTTTTTGTTTCTTTGCTTAATTTTTAAAACAATGCATCTAAATCCTGAGGGAGATAATAGTGAAATGGCATTAGAAAAAGACCTGTCAGGTGAGACATTGCTTTTTGGCAAATTCTCTGTCTTTGCAAGATGTTTCAGTGTCAGTAATATTGATAGCACCCCTAAATTAGAAAGTACATTAACACATCTTTTGAATTGATTGGTTTCCTTGGAAGATTTTTTTTCAAGTCATATAACATTTTGTTAAGAATATCACTCTAGTCAGTGTTCTCGTGGAAATTTTGACTGAAGAAACCTTTTCTAAGATGGAAGAAGCTATCTAATCTTTCAGGACTGATGAGAAATAATCAGGAGCCTTGTGACTCTTCTCAGCTGTACATTTTCAGGGAATTAAGGACAAATTTCTCAGGAATGACAATGGAAATCACACATTAAATTGCTGCATACTTGGCTATAAATGCATCCCCTTCATATATTCCTAATGACAACTTGATAATACTGTCCTCTGATTTCTGACCTAGGAAAGAGTAGGGCATATGGTGCTAAAATTCTTCCAGTAGTTCAGAAAATAGTGAAAAGTCCATTTAAAAATTTTTTTTTGCCATCAAAACATCCTAAATGAAAATTTCTACACATACCTAGGAAAATATTTTCTGGGGAGCTAGGTGCCACAGTGGCTAGAGTACTGGCCCTGGAGTCAGGAGTACCTGAGTTTAAATTTGACCTCAAACAGCTAATAATTACCTAGCTGTGTGACCTTGGGCAAGCCACTTAATCCCATTGCCTTAAATAAAGAAAAAAAGACAACAATTTTCTGTATTAGTACATAATAGGAAATTAAATTAGTAAATAGTAATCAAGTGTCAGTAGACCTGAATCTTAGTATTTGCTCCCTCACCAATTGGCAAGTTTCCAAGCCATAAACTGTCCTTTGCTTATCTTATTTATTTACATGAATCAGTATGTTTGTTGGTGATGTAATTTCTAGTGATTTTGTTGTGATAAAGTGCTTATGATAGGTCTTTCACCTAATATTGATGTCACATTTAGACAGAAGACTTGCCTGTGGCATCTCCAGATTCCATAACCTTGATGGGCAGTGTTATTTGTACCTAGAATACTTGAAAACAGTTTGATGCAACCTGTCAGGTTTGAGTAGGGGAAAGAAATAAAGACTGGAAAGAACTTGTTCTTGAATAAAAACTCTTTACTGTTGATATGACATCTGATTAATGATATTAGTATTACTAATATCTTTATTATGGTGTTCATCAGAAAGTATGGTCTACACTCTTGGGAAAACATTAGATGGCTTGCCTTGGTCATTGATCAACTGTATGATTTTTTCTACACATGGTTTTGAACATCTCACTTTCCTTATCCATCAAAGCTAGGGATGCTTTCCTCTCTCTTATTTATCTATTAAAAAGAGAAAATAAATGATGTGCTTGAAGCAATTAGAGTTATTTGTAATAAAGACACTCCATACATATAGTTTATTATTATTAGTGCTAGAATTATGTGTAAATCGCTTTTGCTTCTCAAGAGAAAGGTTCTTCATCAGTGAAGTTAGTTATTAGAAATTAGTTTGTTTTTGAGACTATGTGTAGAGAAGTGCTGTTATATGACTGATAAGTGCTATTCATAACATGGAAACAAAGATTGAGAAGGAATTTCAAGATACTTAAGGATTTTTCAACCTTCAAGGTTACTAGGACTTTTAGAAAAGAAAATTACATTGATTTAACTACTTATTGATATCCTAAAAGAGAAGACAAATAAAAGAGGAGCAACCCAACACGTTTTTTATTCCCTTTAAATTGTAGAATACAATAGTAAATCCATTCTTGGCCTATTGTAGCACATTTGTATCTATGCACACATGCGGATGGGTGTAACTACAGTAAGAATCCACTTAGTTTACTGTGTTTCTTCCTCCGGATCTCAACAATGCATTGATGTCAGTGGGGCATGATGGTTACCCATTGGTTTTTCCCTCAGACTTGTTATATGCACGGTGCTCCTTTCCCTGTCACATATTTCTCTAGTGATATTCTTACAGTTTTGCTGATATAATTCATTTTTGGTAATACATTGCCAATGAGGTAACAAATGACAAAGGCTTTCATATAGATCTACAAAGTTAGAGACATTGCTTACACTAAATCAGATATAAAGTTCATTACCATTGAAAAGGATAATAACATTGATATAAGCATTAATCCATACCTCATTGTTATAACCTCTCATTTCATGAAAATATTGAGTGATCTAGGACCTGGGTATGAAATTTAAACCTATCTAAATTCACATATACTTGTGAAATTCATCTTTGCTTTATAATCTTTCATTGACAGGCAGTAATTAATAAAGTAAGTAGACCAGTTCAAACAAACATTTACTTTACAATACTTAACAATTATGTTCTAAGAGAACAACATAATATGGTAGATAAAAAGACAGCCTGATTTCAAGTTCCATCGATTATGTAACCGCATGTGACTTAGTCACTTAGACTCTTAGAGCTCAAGATCAGTAATTCTCAAAGTTGTGGTCTAGGTGTTTCCTGGCCTTTTAGGGGATTCATGAGATCAAAATTATTTTCATAATAATATTAGGATAATTTTTGCTTCCTCTATTTTCTAACTACATATGTTTAGGAAACTAGATATTCTCCATATGATTTAATCAAAATAATATATAAGAAATCAAATGCAGAAATGGATATGAGAATCCAAATGTCTTTTATTAATAATGCAGTCACCTATCAAATTATCTTATTCTAGGGAACTAGATGTGTTTGAGCCCAAATTTCCCAATAATTTGGCCTTATGGGATTTCTTTTCTCCCTTTTTTTTCTGGAAATGTTCATCTTCATTTTTTAGGGTATAGCTATTATCTTGAGAACAATATAAGACTGAAGAATTCTCTTGTACCAAACAGGGAAGAAAAAAGCAGATCAAAATCAAGATCCAATCAAGTAGAACCTGGAGGTCAAAGATAAGACAATCTGTTTAACAATAAGCAAAATGGAGGAAGTGGTTTCTGAAGGAATTGAGTAAATCAGTGTTTACCTGATCTTTTCTGTTGGGAGTTTATAGGCAGGTGAATAAGTAACTTGTAGCAGAACTTGAGGGGAGCCTAACTCCTTAAATTATCAAATAAATTGTTGTAATTAAAATTATTAAAATGATACTAATTGCAGAAATAACTAATAGTTGTTCTCTGTCTAGGGAGACTATGTCAAGTTATATCTTGAGCCTTTCATTTAGATGTAAAGATACACTCACTCTGAGATATAGTCTTATGTAGGCTGCATACAAGCATAACTTTCTAGATAGTTAATATGTTTATGATTGTTATCTCAATTAAATAAATTCTAATCAAATTAGGTTTAGTTTTATCCATTAGACTTACCTTAACTGAAATAAATATGTGAGTAAATTTTGGCAACCAATCAATTCAAGAACTTTATTTTCTTTAGTTTGTAGTATTACCTGTGAGCTTATAGCTGATAGTAATGCTTACAGTGATATTAAATTTCATAACATAATGAAAATATTTACTATATTTTTGTGAACTTTTTTAACTTAATAGACTTTGTTGTAAGTCTCCCTAAGTCTTTAAAATATAAGCTTTTAACTAGTTATCATCTGAGAAGTAGAGATATCATAAGAACCTCTTCTCAAGTTCTATTTTTTTTTTAAACTATAGTGAATCTGTTAGATTGTTGTTATTTTTCATTTGACCTTCAATGGTCATGGCATGCATTATTTACAATCAGCGCCCACTTTAACATTTGGTTCCAATGGTGAATATTTTATTTTCATTGGATACAATTTAACCTTGAAAAAAAAATGCACACCCTCACCCACACTCATGTATCGCTAGGAATATGCTTTATTTTCAAACCCAAGCTGATTATATGTAGTATTAGCTAGAACTTTTTCCTGTCTCTCATTTTTAATTTGGGGTTTTATGTTATTAGTCCTTTATGTGTCTATGTCAGAGATAATCTGTTCTTGGCTATTTTTCTTTCACAAAGATATTGTATTCTATTGTGATGATATTTGCTTAGAAAATTTTAGCCTTTTCAATCCTTTTTAAGATTAAATATTTTCATCTAGAGTTCTCTACTCATTTGGGTTTTCAACTTTTCAACTTTCTCTAATTGTCATTCTCAAAGACATAGAAATCACGTCCACCTTATTATTTGTCCTAAATTCTAAAAGTATGTGCATTTATTAGTGCAACATATCTAACAAAGATTAACATAGCTTTATAAAAAGGAATGAGCAAATTAATAGATTATGACTCTATTTACATTTTTTTTACTGTGAAGGCTTATTATCTGAGAGTTTAAAATAAAATTCTAGTACTTGATTACATGCTGTTGTTCAGTCCCTTTAGTCATGCTCTACTCTTCATTATCCCATTTGAGATTTTCTTAGCAAAGATACTGGACTAGTTTTGCCATCTTCAGTTCATTTTTCTAATGAGAAAACTGAGGTAAACAGGGTTAAATCACTGGCCCAGGGTTACACAGCTAATAAGTGTCTGAGGCTAGATTTGAACTCAGGAAAATGACTTCCTAACTCCAGGCTCCACACTTTATCTACTATGCCACCTGATAATTGATGTTTGTCCTCTGTTCTGGAAGAAGTTCATAACATCAGGGAAAAGATTCCATGACATGCTTCTGAATTGTATTTGAGTGAGGGTATGCTGAGCAAAGTCACCAGCCTCACTTTCTCCTTCAGAGCCTTTTGGTTCCAATGCAGTGACCAGATATAGATTGGGACAACTGGAGGTGGTTCTGGATGCAATGGGAGACCTTGACCTTTTAAATGCTAGGTCTTTCCTGGGTCAGTGTGACTGAGGCAATGCCCATTCAATCCTTAAGTTTAGGTGAGAGAAATGAGAAGAGGCCAAGAATGACTACTTCCCCTCAAAAAAAAAATCAAGCTTGTAGGATAAGACTGTTAGTGTTTCTCAGTGATCAAGAAGAGCATCTTTTGCATAGTTCAAAAAAAAAGCATTCTAGGCTCAGGATGACTGGAGATGGCTCCTCACTCTGCTACCTAGCTATCTCTTGATTATATGGCTAACACATATTCTAATGCCAATATTTTAAGCTGTTGACTGATCATCCCTTCTAATGAAATTCCAGATTCCTAAAACTCAGTATTACTTTTGGAACTGGAATCATATTTTCATTCCTCCATGGCAACTGACTGCAATGCAGGCAGAGACTATTATTTATAATAAAGATTTGTCAATAGACATGTAAACAGAGTACAATAAATTTCATTATTTTACTCCTTTACTGGTATAATTATATGTATATACAAATGTTCCTACATGTTGGAAGACATCCATATTCACTATTCTCTGCAAAGAGCTATCAGTGAATAGGATGAGCCTGTATAATTCCATCAGAAAATACTGTGTAGTATACTAGAGTAGTTCTTAAGTTCATGAGTAAGTAATGTTGTCTTGATTATTAATCAATTAAAAATCATCCAATCAGTACTAAGTTATATACCTGACATTCTGGATGCAATTTTTTTTTTTAAAATAATGGAAAAATTCCTACTCTGAAGGAGCATACATTCTATTTAGGGTGATAGAGTGTGTATGTATAAGATCATGGAGAATGAATACAAAATAAATATAAGATGTCTTAAGTAAAGCAGGCTTTAGACTTAGGGGAGAAGTATTAGGAAGTCTTAGCATTTGGATCCTGTTTTTAAGGGGGTGGGGCATAATACAATTCATTTGCAAGAGAGAGGAGTCAGAGAATTCCTGACAATTTTGCAATAAAACATAACATGATGGTGAAGTCAAACTACAGTTAAACTTAAATGAGATTTACTACTTAATGCTCTTAGTGAAAATGAATGGGCAGAGTGTAAATGTGTTTGCTCTAAGCAGTGGCAGTTAAACTTCTGTATCTTCCATGAGAGCTAAAAGGAACGACATACATGCTGGGCACTCATGCCCATTTTCATTATCACCTTCAAAAAACTGTAAGCGAATATGACTGTATAGTTCCCTCAGAAATATTATGAAGCTTGATACTCTATTAGTTCATTTATTCTAGACCTGGTCAGAAATCACACTGTCCAGCCCCAACTTTTCTTTTTTTTAACTATTAAATTAGTTCAAACAGAGGGAAGTAATAACAATAGCAACAGCAACAATAATAACTAGCATTATATAGTACATCATAGTTTGCAAAATAAAAGAAACAAATAGTATCTCATTTTATCCTTTCAAAAACCAAAAAGGAGGGGGCGGCTAGGTGGTGCAGTGAATAGAGCACCGCCTTGGAGTCAGGAGTACCTGGGTTCAAATCCGACCTCAGACACTTAATAATTACCTAGCTGTGTGGCCTTGGGCAAGCCACTTAACCCCATTGCCTTGAAAATAAAACAAAAACAAAAAACCAAAAAGGTAAGAATTATTATATTCCACATTTTATATAAGAAGAAACTAAGGCATACAAAGGTTCAATGACTTGTCCAGGGTAACACCCCCAATAAATATCTGATTTGAACTCAAGTCTTCATAATTCCAGGCCCAGTGCTCTATCTTCTGAATGATCTAGCACCTTGCCCAATTGTACACAGGTAATAAGTGGCTGAACCAAACCTAGAAAATACTTGAAATAGTCCTCAATCTAACTACACTTCATTTTAATGGGAAAGCTAGCACAAAGAGATTGGAATGTGAACTTTATAACTAGAAAATATTTTCAGGCAATAATAATAATAATAATAATAATAATAATAAGCTGCCCTTTTATAATTTAGATATCAAATCTGATAGAATGTAGAAATAGTCAGCCATAATGTTGAAATAAAACAGAGGCCCTCCCTGTAGAAGGATCCAACTTAAATTTTATTTCTTCCCTGTTCCCCAACTCCCACCTTATTTTATCAATGAAGACTTGTTGATTTGCTTCTTGTTTCTATAATAGCTCCAGTGTTGAAAAAGGATACCTGAGGGGCCTATAGTATGATATGACTTCAGGATAGTGGAAGAAATGCAATAAAATTCAATCTATTTTAAGAAAGTGAAGAAGAAAATAATCCTGAGGCTTAAAATAAATATTTTATACCCTTGTAAACTTTTTTGTCTTCTCTCTCTCTCTCTCTCTCTCTCTCTCCTATATACATATTTATATATATATACAATAAATCTCTATTACATATGTTTTGTTTGTAATTTTTTAAAGAAATGTATCCAAAAAACTTAACATTAATTCTCAAGTTTTCCTACTTATCTTTGGATATAATAGATAAGTACTATAGGAGCTGTGTGACTTTGGGCAAGTCACTTTAACCATTGGCAACCTCAGTTTCTTCATCTCTAAATTTGAAATAAAAATAACACCTACCCTGCAGACTTGTTGAAGATCAAAGAATATAATATGCATATAACTTAATTATCATTAATGCTATATAAAAATTATTATTGATATTATATTTCTTTCCTCTGAATTTTCCACTGTTTTCTACTGCATATGAATATAAAAAGTGTATATATTTTGATTGCTGATCCTTTTCCTCTTCTTCCTTTTTTGGTTATCATAATCTCCTCTCTGCGTGACAATTTTTTCTCCCCTTGTAATAAATAGGTTTAAATAAACCAAATGCACACATGTCTGGAACTATATCTCATTATGTACATCCATTATATCTCTGTCAAAAGTTGAAAAAGGGCACATATGTCCAACATGTGCGTCATCCTTTTTAGCTTCCATGGAAGGTACAGAAGTTTAATTGTCACTGCTTAGAACAAAAATGCCACACATTTACACTCTGCAAATTACCAAGTCTTCATTGATAAAATAAGGTAAGGGTTGAGGACCAAGGAGGAAATAAATATTAAATTGGATCCTTCTGGGGTGGGGGTGGGGGGCTCTGTTTTATTTCAGCATCATGGCTGACTATTTCTACATTCTATCAGATTTGATGTCTTTATGGTTTTCTGAAATCATGATTAGTTAGTAATTGCATTATATAGAGTTCTTTAGCTGTTAGCCTTATTGTATAAATTGTTTTATTTGCTCTTCTCACTCAGCTCTAAAGTTAGTTGAGTACATGCAACTATTCCCAATTTTCTCTGAATCCTTGTAAGGAAGAGGCCACTATCCTTGCCATCACTAGGGAAAATAGTTGGTCAATCCATCAACTTTATTGTATTCAAACAACCTCCCCACCTAGTTATTTAACATAGAATCACAGAATCAAGGACCATCAAAGTTGAAAGAAAGAAACCTTGAAGAGGATCACTTAAAAGCTTTTGTTTGACCAATGAGGAAATTCAAAGGATTTTAGTTTCTTGTCCATGGTCATACAGCAGGTTAAGGATGGACCATCTTGGAGAAAGAACCTAAAATTTCTTACTCTAGTTCAGTACTGTCTCCCACTAACTTTTCTTTCCATATTAATTAATAATTCTGTATTTCTCTTATTATTTGATTCCTTTGGTCAATTGACTTCATCAATTTGGGTGCTCTTACTGTGGGTATGGATGATTATCTATCTGTCCCGTATCCTTCTTTGTAGTTCTTGTCCATATTCTTCAATAAATTATTCATAGTGTAGTGGAGGGAATTTTAACCATTATATGTCCTGGATCTCTAGCAATCTAATGAGGATTTGAATTCCTTTTACAGATCATGTTTTTAAATGCATAAAATAAAATATCTAGGTTTACAAAGGAAACCAATAATATTGAAATACTTTAAATTTCTTTTCAATTTCTAAAAATTTCATGGACCCCAAGCTAAGAAACACTACTGTGGAGGATCTGTTCAATATGTTTTGGGGTCTTCCAATATTTTTGGATTCCAGTGAAACTTCAGGACTCCCACCTTACTCATTTTATGACCATATCACACATTTCCATGGTAAAGCCTTTTAAATTATTTCTTACATTTATTTTACTGATTAGTAATGATAGTGCAACTTCCTTACTCCCACTATTAGTCTTTCCATTCTCCTTTGGGTCACATGCAGAATTCTATGAGATTACTGAATTCTATGATTTCCATTATTTAATATTTAGCTTTCTTTCCCTTAATAGAAAATTATTCTTTGCAGCAAAATAAATTAACTATATTATTCTTTTGTTATTATTATTATTATTAGAATCATTAATAATGATGATGATAAGCTATTTACACAATGATCTTACAATAGGTAAGAGAAGTATTCAAAGTTGTATTATCCTCATTTTACTGATAAGGCATCTGAGTCTGGGAGGGTTAAATGATTTGTCCAGATTATTTAACAGTTGAGCCACAGACTTCTGCCTCAAGATCTTGTGATCTTAACTATTTGGAGGCCAAAATATTGAATTAAAATGAGGAGGGAATGGGTCATGCAGGAAGAAACCATCATTGACAGTTTTCTTGTTTCTGTTATTCTCTTTCAACAGATATATCTCATGTCAATGTGCCTTTGATTAGGGATAGGTTAACATATCTCAGTATTTGTTCAGAACTTTTATTATTAACTTACAACTTGTGCTTATAATGATGATCAAAAAACTAATGCAATTTTTAAAAAAATATATTTATCCATCAAATTGATGGATACACTAAGATATGAAGTATTTTATGTGACTTGCCACATTAGAAGTCCTTTCTTCTCAGTTCTAGTCTATACAGGAACCATTTTCTTTTCAGACATACCAAGGCCATTTAGATTGGTCAAATTGCTTTTAATGATGCAGCAGTGAATTAGCTACAAATTTTTTTAAAAGAAATTCAAGAGTAGCATAATAGTAAAGATGCTGCAACAGAAAAATACTCTATTCCTATTCATTCCTTTGTATTCTATTCAGATAAGGCATTATTTGCACAGTTTATTCAGGGTCTTATTCCATTGCTTCTCCTGCAAAGCCATGAAATCTCACTGTCTGATCATTTAATATTTCACCCTGTTAGTCCTCTAGACTGAAGGCAGTTCCAGTTAGCTACAACTTTTCATGTAAAAATGACATTATTTTTACTTAAGAGTTAAGAAGAGGAAAGACAACATGTTTTCCACTTTAATAAGGGTGAAATTTTGCTTCCTGGTCCAGATCTCAGATGGGCTTTACTCTTTCTCTATATGTAGGAAGCTGTTAGTTACCGGATATATGTTATAATATGGCTTTAAAGTGGGGGGTGAGTGAAAACAGAAAGACCAATTCAAACCCTAACTTATTAACAGGATGGGAACTGGTGTTGCATATAATTGCTTCCTCTGTTCTATTTTGTTTGCTCAATTTGCCAGTCGAACAAGATTTTCCTTTTCTCAGCCCTGTGGATCTAATCTATTATAAGAGAACAGAATTTTTTTTCTCTGCTTCATAGGTCATCTCCATTGTTTTGGTGAAGTCACTGCCATTTAGAAAAAAAAGATATATTTTAGTAGAAAAAAAATCATCATGAAATACATGGGATGAAAAAAAAAGTTGGGTTTCAGTTCACCCTAAAATACAAGGCAGTTATATTTTACCTATTCCTTAAACAGTAACTTTAGCATGATGAGATAGCATGAATGGACAAAGTTTGGTGGAACATCAGGTTCATCTTTTGATTAAGGCGATGTCTATAAAGTAAAGATCATAGAAGTTTTAATTTATATATTTGATGCAATGCTTACATTAAAATATTGTTCCACAGCAAAACATGAATAATAGTTAACATGCAATGGAGAAAAACTCAACAATAACAATATACAAGGTGACTTGTGGCTATGACTTGTAACAAATGAGGATTTTTGTCAGTTAATCAGAGGTGAAATGTCTTAAAGAATGTCTATCCTGTAAAAAGATATTGTGCACAGGTCTTATGGCAAGCAATAGTTGAAACAGATAGGATTCCACTGTACTCACTTAAGTCCCTATAGTGACATTTCACCATATTCTCATTCAACTTCCTTCATTAAGGACAACCTATTGTTCAACTTAAGTCAACTGAGCCAGAATAAAAACTATCCAAGTAGTCCATTTCCTCCTTGCATGAAATATCAGAATGGCAGCATGTCCTATTCCATTACTGCTAGCTGCTGCATTCCACCTCTCACCTGACCGACCTCTTTGAGGAGTGATTTAATTGATCTTAGGATCTCTACATAATGAAATTCCCTCCACCAGCAGGTAAGTGACTGCTTTGCTACTTGTAGCCTTAGATCATTGCCCAGAGAACTAAGTGTTTAGCTCAACTTATAGAGTATCACATTTTGTTTATGTGTCAGAGAGAGGACTTGTACCTAAATCTTTCAGAATGATTTTTCACTAAGCTATGTTGCCTCTACTTCTTACTTTATGGTAGTAATCTTGTCTTTTTTAGATTTAGCTCCTCATCCTTTCATATTTTGATTCCCTAAGTATAAAAAAAAATCTACCAGATCTCAACACAAATATCAGTTTCTGGAAATCAGGTCCTAGCTTAGTGCTAAACACCACATAGAACTTGCCTCATTATTTGGGTCTACAATTTGCAAGTTTGTTTGATTTTTTTTTCTGACAAGGCCTCATTTGCTACAACTTTTCCTTGTCTGGCATTGCTGTAGTAAATATATGTATATATGTGGAAATCCAACACCCAAATATGTATATGTATATGTATATATGTGGAAATTCCTCCTTTTTAGATATGAACCACTATAGAAATTCAAAGACACATTTGAAGCATTCAACACCATCAGGATTATTGGCTTTGACTTAAGATAAACTGGATAAACAAACCAAAGTTCAAATACAAAGTAATTCCCTTTTCTGTCTTTACCTTTCAAACTAATCAAAATCAAATCCTTAACCTCTGATTGTATAGCAAGTGCCTTCCAATAAGTTTCATTGTTTTTGTTTACTGGACTACAGAAAAGTAATATGACATCTGCATTCCTAATATCTTTTATAGTGTGTAATTTTAGTTGGTTTGAAATACTTCTGAAATTTCTTTGAATGACCTTCCCCATTTATATATAGACCTATCTATCTGCAAATAGTCTTATGTCTTCTTATAAATTGTATTCCATAAAGCGAAAGACTCTAGCACTAGGAGTGAAGAGTATTGTTACAAGTTTAAATTTCAATAACATTTTATAATCACCCAAGGCATTTTATCCCTTAATATAGTGACTGGAAAAACCTAATATTCAGGCCATGGTACTTACTTGAGCCTGTTTTCAGCTGTATACTTGCCAGTTGACTTAAGTTCTGATCCAATGCCTTAGGGCTATACCAGGAGAAAATAATTTCTGTTAGGTACCATGGAGTTAAAAAGGTTTCCATTACAAGTCCAATAGCAAACCATATTTATATCATTCAAAATCCAGGTGAGCTAATTTTAGAAAGACTTATCATAAGCCTGGAGCAGGATTTAGAATTTCTTTTTCACCACAGCAGTTGAAAGCAATTGACCAAACCATCAAGGGGTACCTATTTGCATGGGTTGAATATTCCCTTACTGCCAAACAAAATCATCCTCTTTGACATACTAAAATATCCTGACTTCTCAACTCTCAACTCCTGATGCATACTAAAATTGCAAGAGTCACAGTCCCTCCCACCCAGGTGTCATGACTGTCATCTTTACAACTTTTGAGAATAATGGTGAACCAAGTGTCTTACCTTAGATTTGGTGGTACCCACAACTTTGATGAGAGTTACCACCTTATTAATTGATATTTTTGAATGGATGAAAAACTTGATTGGATTTGTAATTAAGTGTGTGGCAAACAGAAAAAAAAGTCTTGTTAACTAAAGTATCTTGTTTAGAGATGCTACATAGTATAGATTCTAGAGCTAGCTTTCCTCAGAGTCAGGAAAACTTAAGTTAAATCTTGTCTTTTACATATACCATCTTTGTGACAGTGGCAAGTCATCTTAGACAAGGTGAGATCCTAAGTTGTTCAGTAGGTGCTCATATGCATTTATTGAGAGAGTTTTGTCACTTGGAAGTTCCCCACTTCATCTTGCAATTGTAGCCATGAAGAACATTTCAATCATAATGTATTCTTTGCTTACATATGGGATTTAATTCCTGGTATTTCTTTTCTATTTCTTTTTTACCAAGTACAGAATGCCAAGATTTTATTAAAATGAATAGTGAAGGGACATTTCTTCCTGGAGTACAGGAAGTCTTTGTTTTTGTTTGTTTGCTTGATTTGTCCTGATTTCACACTGATAAATTTATCTAAGCTAGTTATGGGTTAACAATGCCATTTGTTTCTTGCTAAGTGTTTAGCCCAATTGCCAAATTCACAGTATTTTTAATCCCATTGTATTAGGTTGTCCCTGTGTCCAGATTTGGGTGTTGAATAAAAAAAAAATGAGCCTGCTAATTAGGACTGAGGTTTTCTAGAATTTCCCTTTCTTCTTTCCTGTTTTCCTTCTCTTTCTTGTGTCTTGCTTTGTTCTTTCTTTTTCCATAATGTACTTTTTTGCCTAAAAATAATTCCAAATAAATATGTTTCAAAAACATTTTGTTAAGTTGGAAATAATTTTCTCATGACCATTAAGGCTATCATTAAGGACAGTCTTTTTTTTAAAACTAATATGCTTTAAAGAACCAATGCAACCTACTAAAAAAGATGTACATGTAATACATATATGGGAATATAGAGATGCATGTATTGAACTACTTTAAAGACCTAAGAATAGGAATTTTTTTTAAAAAAAATTTCATGCTGAATAAGCCTGTACTTATGACATAGTATCCTGATCTTCCAATTCCCAAAAAAACATTATGGCAAAAAAAATTAGAAATAGCCCCTACTCCTATAAAAAGTACCCAGCAAGACAATATATTCCCAGAGATTTGTGATTTTGAAATTCCAATTCATTTTATTAACCTCTGCACCATATTAACATTTTAAAAAATAAACTTATCTATCATAAAAAGTTTGAATCACTTTCTTTATGGGTCCTAAATTCAGGTTAATATAACTATTTTGTTGTTGACAATTTAAAAATACTTTTATATTGTTTCTATACTACTTTACATTTTTACATATTCAGCACAGACAAGTGGACTATTTCTACTATAAGTCACCAGTTACAGATTTATCCTTTGATCAAGTTAGTCAGAGCTGGTTATTGATATTTTAGTATTTCAAAGAAGATGATTTTGTTTGGCAGTAAGGGAATATTCTACCCATACAAATAGATACCCCTTGATGGTTTGGTTAATTGCTTTCAACTGCTGTGGTGAAAAAGAAATTCTAAATTCCAATAACTATATCCAATAGTTATTGGATATAAAAGAATATGAAGAATTGAGAAATCTAAAACAAAAGAACATTTTCTTGGTCCCCTTTAAACTTAAGGAAAATGGGAATAATGATTATTAATGTGATTGTTAATGCCTGTCTCATGGGATGTTAAGAAGATTAATAAACATTTGAAAAATAACTATAAAATATTCTAAATACTTGCTTAGTTCTCAAAACAAGGATCTACTCTATTGCTCTAAAATTAGGTTATACTCCCCCTCTCCCGCTTTGCTTTTATAAAAACCTGAGTAAAGTCTATAATTTGTGTTACTTTTCACTGTTTATGTATATATTATAGTGATGGGTAATGTGACATAATGATAAAAAAAATAGACCTTACAGTCGAGATCTGGATTCAAATCATAGCTCTGGTATTTATTGGATATGTGTTCTTAGACAGGACATATACACACACACATATGTATATACATGTGTATAAAAATATACCCATCTATGCATGTGTATATGCATATACATATATTTATATATAAATATACATTTACATTAAAGAAAGAGAGGGATGGAGAGAGAGAGAGAGAGAGAGAGAGAGAGAGAGAGAGAGAGAGAGATTGGGATTTGATTTAATTTTAGATGTCAAGCCTACATATGGGAATAGCTTATAACTAGTCCAATTTGGTATTTATTTTTGCTCTAATGAGAAGTGATAAATTCCAATTTTTAAACTTGAAACCAAATGAAGAAACTTACAAGATACAGGACTTTGAAGGTGGAATTTACCTAGATTATGCTTTCTAACACAGAGAAGAACAAGCTCCTAAGGCTACTCTCAAATTTTGATACTTCAGGGTAATGAAAACAAGTTAAAGACTCACAACAGATAAGTAAATACCAGTGAGATTCTACTGATTCAAATTCCTCCTTGGAAAACCTACTAGTTTCTATTTTCTTCAGGTACTTTAGATGCCTTGGGATGTTTTCCTTTAGTACACTAGCTTTATTAACCAGTGGTTAATCATTTGTTTAGAAAAAAAATAAAAGGTAACACCGTGTTCCTTTTTTATTAACCATGATCTAGTTAACTACCATCCAGTAAACATCTTAGTTCCAGGGAACAGTACAGGTATATCAATGAGTGTCCACAACTTCAACTCACTTAGTTATAGATTTTTTTTCTCTCAGAGTAGAAAGGCTACATGTAATAGTGTAGGTTACCATTATTGAATGGTGGTTGAAGAATCTATTTAGATGTTTTGAAAAAAGCAATTTAATAAAGATAAAAAAATATAATAAAATAAATTAAATAATATAATTAATAATAAATTAAAAATTAAAATAATTTGATCTTCATTTCTTTCTAAGGTTTCTATCTATGGTTTAGTTTCATAATCTGCAGAATGGATCCAGACTAATTGAATGGTAACAATTTTAAGTATAAATAGTTTGTCTATTGAAGAGTGCTATGGTTGAAAATTGTCATTGAAATTTTCAGAAATTTTCTTATACTCATTTTTCCCTTCTCATTTTAGTGACTTTGCTCCTAGAGATTTTATATAACTACTCTCCAGAAAAGTTACTCAATTGGCTTTTACTGCAAACACAGCTACTTTGCCATTGGGCTTTTCCAGACATAAGTTATTGTTTTAACAACTATTTTTAAATTTTTATTCTTTGGTACTGGATTATCCCTGCAGTAAGCTTTAAAAATAGTTTTTCTTCAAAGATCTAACATAACCACTATTGCAGATATAGGATCAAGATTTAAAAATTCGATGATTATAAACATAAATACATGCCAAATTAATTGTCACTAACAGTTAATGATGGTAACAATTGATTTGGGGTTATTGGTTGTTGTTAGTACATGCAATTATTTTAAAAGAAAAAAATTGATAAATTTGTCATGCCTCATAAAAAATGCAAACTAGCTTTAGAAAATTGGAGCATTGGCATCTTCAATCTGCATCCATCTTTTGTCAAATGTGCTAGTGTCTTTTCTTCTTTTGCCTGTGTATTCTTCTTTTGCCTGTTCTCATTATGCCATATATACAGGTGCCAGTAGCAATACCACAGTCACTTTAATGAATATGTTTCTTCCCAGGCATCCTGGATATGACTGTCCTTCAATCAGACCATACCATTTTTTTCCATGCTCTAACTGCTGCCCTGGGCTTTGGTGGTTTCAGAACATACTAAGCATCTGGCACTTTGCCATATTGCTTGCCACCCCTTAATGTTCCTATGTGGATACTTTATTTCCTCCCCCTCTCCTCTGCTGCATCTTCCCCTATCCTGTGCTCACTGCAACTACAATTCTCAGGAATAACATGAGGTGCCAAGAGATATGCATTTTTCCAACACCTTATTTGTTGTGTGAATAGGATAACTTGGACAAAGCAAAGTGGTAGACCTTAGAGAGACCTAGAATTGCTCAAAGCTGACCAGGTAATTGAGCAAAGACTAGAGGGTAAATATTTAGGAATGTTTAGTTTACCATGAGCTAATTTCCCTTGTTCAGATTTCTATATCACATTATCTTTATATTATAGCACTTACTTGTTGATTCCATATCAACTTTTCTCAGAGTTCTAATTTTCCACCATTCTGCTTAGAGCAAGGAGAACTCCAGGGTGCAATGGTATGTCATCTTACTGTCTAACTCCATTCAGAAGGAGTAGACTCTGTGGCAGTGGGTCCCGAGTGTTTTCCTTATTCTGCATAATCAAAGGGGGCATCACATCAAGGTGGCTATGGGGAAAACATCTGGAAGAAATAAATTTCCCAGGATCAAAGGGCTCTGTGTGCAGCCCAAAGGGTCCTCAGGGTGCTTCTCAGAGCAAACAAATGATTCTGTTGATGAGTCACTGCAGCTACTTCCAGCCAAAAGCCCACATGTGTTGCGAGATCTTAAGGAAAAGGGGTGGAGTGGGGGTAAGAGAAGGAAAATCGAAGAAGGCAACAAAAGTGATTTTTAAAAAGGGGCCTTTGCTACATGAATAAAGAAACCTTGAGAGTGATTACAATTCAGTAATGTACCCGCCATCCTTGGCATTCCCTCCTTGAGTTGCCAGAGAAAGAAATGAAGAATGACACCAAATATAAAAAGAGGGTGGGGAAAGAGGTACAAGAAAACAAGGCAACAGAGCATCTCCTTTGGCATTGACATGCAAAAATTGGCTCTGGCTTTGGAGGTGGAAGCCCAAGAAGGTGTCCTGAACCCCAGCCAGTGGCGTGCTAACTGGTAAAAAAAGTTACTTATGAATCAGTACAGCCATGCTTTGTTCTGCATGAGTGTTTTAATAGAGCGAGTGTAATATAAGGATCAGGTGGGCTCGTGGGAATGGAACAAAAGGTTTTGTAAAATTAAAGCAAAATAATTATACCTCTAGGTGCAAAGCGAGCATACTCCAGCAGTTGATAGCAAGGACCTGCTCAGAATGGAGAAGGGAGGGGGCATTGCTGGAAGTTTTTTTTTCCCCCACTAACAAAGGCTTTTAATAGGTAACAGTTGTAAGCGTCTTTGAAAGTAATTAATGCACCCACACAAAAATTTATTAAAATGAAAATTTAAGGAATTGTCTAAAATGAATTAATTAACAAAAAAAGAACATCATGTCTTTCTTATTTTTTTAAAGGAGTGAAGGTTAACAGAAGTGGATTTTGTGAGATTGCATTTTAAAATGTTCTTGCTCTGAGAGTCTGAATAGCCCTAAAAAGACAGCTTGGTGGATTCAGTAATAAGGGCCCCCTAAGAAGTCCTCATAGGGAAAGAGAATAAAGCAGGAATGAATCTGTAGTACTATTAGTGAATGGAAGCCATAGATTCCTTATTCTTGGGAATGCAACAACATCCCAAGTTAGTATGTTAGCTGTGAAAATCAAGGAGAGGGGTGGCTAGGTGGCGCAGTGGATAGAGCACCAGCCCTGGAGTCAGGAGTACCTGAGTTCAAATCTGACCTCAGACACTTAATAATTACCTAGTTGTGTGGCCTTGGGCAAGTCACTTAACCCCATTGCCTTGCAAAAACTTAAAAAAATCAAGGAGGAATAGAGTGAAGAGTTTAAAAGATGAGGAATGTTCAATGCTGTGCCTTTCTCACATTGGCCCTCTCATTATGTGGTGTTTTGTCTATCCTCTCAGGTCAGTGTGGGTGGGGGGGGGCTGTCCTTTTTGGGATGAGTAGGAAAAAGTTAAAAAAACAGCTTTACATATTTCATTTAGCTTTTTTATCTCTGTCTACTCTCTGACTCTATAGGGGAAATAGAACTGAATTTGTAATGTTTCTCCAGCAATTTTTAATCATTATATGTGTTTTTCTTTCTTATTTTCCTTTTGTGTATTTCATACTGTGATGTAATTACAAAGGAGATTTTGTATACTCCATTGAAAATTCACCCTTTCCTGCACAGAGCAATTCTGATTGATGACAATTTTCCAGCATGGTGGTGGTATTTAAATCTCAAACAAAATTGATTCTTTGAACTTTCATAAATCTTTAAATGCTCCTCAAACCTTTCCAAAGTGATCCTCTTTGAGATACTTATTCTCATCATATTTCCTTTCTTTTACTAATGCCATTGTTCAGAGAAGCAGAACTGTGGTAGAGAAATGGAGAAGTTAGAACTGGACCGTTAATAACATTTAAGCCCCTGTCAATAAAGCAAGAAGTAAACATTTATTGTATCTACAATGTTGCCAAGGACGGTGTTGGGAGAACAAAAAGACAACAGACAATCCTTGCCCCCATGGAGCTCTCAGTCTACTTGGGGAGACAGCAAATGAACAAGTATGAACCACAAGTCATAGCCTGTCCATCCCAGACATTGAGGCAACACGCTAGAATTAAGAGGAACTGGGAAATTTTCCTATAGAAAATGAGATTTTGATAGAAGCCAAGAAACTGAGATAAAGAGAGAGAAAATTCCATGCATGGGGACAGCCAGTGAAAATGTCCCAACTCATAAGAGTCTTATTCAAAGAAAAGGAAGGACAGTATTACTCTCCGAAAGTGTATGCGGAGGGCTGAGTTGGGTTGTAAGATTTAAGAAAATGGAAAAGATGGGAAGAATTAAAAAGGAACCCAAATGCCAAGCATAGAATTTTATACTTGATGCTGGAGGTGATAAGGTGCCACTGGAGTTTATTGAGCAGAGGGGTGGGGTAGAACATGGTCAGGCTCGACTGATGTCAGTTTGACAGCTGAGTGGAGAATAGACTAGAATGGGGAGAAGTTTGTATCAGAGAAATCAAACAATCAGTTACTACAGTAGTACAGATGTGAGAAAAGGAAGGCCTGGGCCAGGAGGTGGCAGTATCCCAGGAGAGAAGGGGGCATATTTGAGAAATGTTATGAAAGTAAAATCAGCAGACCTTGGCAACAGATTGGATATAGGGTGTGAGACTCAGTGAGATGTTGATAATGGCATCTTTGTTGTGAGCCTGGGCAGACATGGGGTCTAGTTTCTTATATGTAGTATATTATATAACAGTAATTACTGGATTTGTGTGGAAGTACTGAACAATTCATAGAGTGATGGATATTTTTCACCTCCTGAACATTAGGCAAGTTTGTATGGACCTTCTTTATCCTCTTTTCGAGCATTTCCTAAGAGATTCTTTGTCACTATAATGTTTGATACTATGAAAATATGGTTTGCTAATTCAGAGTGTTTATTTTAGAAATACAACAATATTGTGAGCATAGTTTTCTGAACTGTAGCTTCAGAGGAGAGGTGCATGTGAGCCTTGGGAAAGAATACCCTGCTAAGTTTAGATATAACTTTAGATATAATTCTCAGGCTGTCATCTTTTATTATTCCCTGAATTATATGGGGAAGCAAATCTATAGTAAGACTGGGAGTGGGAAGGAGTACATAGGAGTAATCATTTCCCAATTTTGTAACAGTGTAACAACTGGCGATTGGTCTAATACTTGCCTATACTATTTTAAGGTTGGTAATCATGTTAATTGTTGAAATTGGAAGTCATTAAAAGTTGTTGTTATAGTTATTTTTTATCATTCTTATCCATTTGGGTTTTTCTTGGCAAAAATATTAGAATGGTTTGCCATTTCCTTTTCCAGAACATTTTTACAGAAAAGGAAACCGAGGCAAACAGGATTATGTGGCTTGCCCAGGGTCACTGAGGTCAGATTTAGTTTGGGGATTTTTTTTAGGTTTTTTTTTTTTTTTGCAAGGCAAATGGGGTTAAGTGGCTTGCCCAAGGCCACACAGCTATGTAATTATTAAGTGTCTGAGACCAGATTTGAACCCAGGTACTCCTGACTCCAGGGCTGGTGCTTTATCCACCTAGCCACCCCTAGTGAGGTCAGATTTAAACTCAAGAAGATGAGTCTTCCTGACTCCAGGCCTGGTGTTTTATCCACTGCATCACCTTGTACCCCAAAATATTCCAAGGTTCTAAATAAATCACTTACAACTCCCATCATAGCAGTGACAAATATTGTAATGTTAGATATGTATTTATTTCTTCTTTTGAGATTTTACAGATTTTAAGAGTCCTACTAAAATAATAGATATGAATTTTTAAGTTCAAACTACACTCAGAGGGTGATGAAATTGTATCACTTTACTACTTAGGAAAGGAATCTAGGAATCATTGTAAAATAGTCCCTACAGAATCCTACAATATGTTTCTGTAAGCAAAAAGATCAACAAAATACTAGGCATCATAAGAAAAGGATCTGTAAACAAAACTGAAAAGATCCCATTGTTGTAGAGAATAAAAATTCTGTTTTTGTTTTCCATTTGGTATATTCCTTCAACTATTGAAGTTGAACTTCAACTGGAAAGTGTTTGATTTTAACCTCTAAATATAGAATAATGTCTTCATCCCAAACTACTGTATGAAGGAAGCAGTGAAGGAGCTGCAAGGATAATGGGGCTTTGCCTGAAATCACAAATGGTCATATACCCATTTCACTTTCTGCAGTACTTAGTATTTCCATTAAAACTGCATGGCAAAAGAAAAAGCACTGCACTGAGAATAAAGAAATAGGGCTCTCATTTCAGTTGTGTCTCTAGTTTAATGTGTGATATTCTTATGCATATGATTATTGTTTTAGAATTATGAGCGTGAGAAACATCAATAAACAAATATTTTAATATACAAAGAAATTAAGAGGATTTTATATGAAACTAACTTCTGTTGACATAATTTTTTTAAAAAATGTGTACTAAATTTAATTCGACTTTCCAAAACTATACTTCTCTTTGTCCTCTTTGAAATTCTCTAACCATCTTCTATGTTTATACTGTAATAAACACTTTGTATAGATAGATAGATAGATAGATAGATAGATAGATAGATAGATAGATAGATAGATAGATAGATAATTTTAGGGGAGTTAAATTCAAGGTTATTAGAGAGAGAATTCTTGTAGCTTCAGAGTTGAGGAATATTTTCATGTAGAAGGTACTGCTTGAGCTGATCTTAGAAGGAGGAGAGTGATTCTGTGAAGCAGAAATGAGAAAGGAGTACATTTTAGGAGTGAAGGCGAGTCTACAAAAATCCAGATAAATATTGTGTGTGTGAGGAATAGAGAGAAGATCAATTTGGTTAGATCAAGTAATATAGACAGATAGATGAATGAACAAATATATTCTTATATGATTATAATTATATATTATGTGCATATTTCTATATATATTCACATTTATATATGTATTTTGTATTATACATATGTACACATAGATAGATAGATAGATAGATAGATAGATAGATAGATAGATAGATAATGACTTGCCATGAAATTTTTATGAGTTTTACTGAAAACCATTAATCCCTTGTTGCCAGTGTTCTGAGAGTTTCTCCAAATTTTGTTGGTCTGGTCTCCTGTAAGGTATAGACAGTCAGCCCATATCTAAAACATTTTTAGCTTAATAGAACCTGACAAAGGTTGAAATCAACTGGCATAGCCATCAAGATGTCAGGACCACTGCCAGTCCTCAGGAGAGAACTTCAGTAGAAGTACATGAAGAGTATTAGTAAAGTGATTCAGAAATTTAACAACCATTTACCAAAAATGACAGCTATATGCTGTCCTTGGTGTTTATAGCGATTCAAAAAGATCCCATTTATTAAGTGCTTACTGTTTGCTAGACACCATACTATGATGGGAATGGATTAGTTAGCATTTATATGGAACTTTTAAGGTTTGCAAAGTGCTTTTTGGGTTATTTCATTTGATTCTCACAATAACTCAAAGACTGTTATTTTGCACATGAGGAAATTGGCTCACTGAAATGTCATACAACTTAAGTGTCTGTGGCAGGATTTGAACTCTGTTCTCTTTGACTTTCAGTCAGTAACCCTTGTCTTAAAAGTGCTTATTGTTTAGCCAGTTTAGGAGAAAACATGTATAGATATATTTTTATATGAAATAGATACAAGATGATTTTTAAGGGGAGGATACTAGTAGTAGAGGGCATCAGGAAAGGTCTCATGTTGAAGGTGGTACTTGAGTTAAATGGAGTATGGATGAAGAATAGCAGGAAAGTTAGTTTAACTGTACCACAGTGGGCATAGTGAGGGATAATGTAAGGCTGCTAAGTCGAGACCAGATAGAGAAGGACCTTAAATAGCAAAAAGATTTCCTAGTTCTCCTAAGTAAAGAGGTAAAAAGGGGGCGGCTAGGTGGCGTAGTGGATAAAGCACCGGCCTTGGAGTCAGGAGTACCTGGGTTCAAATCCGGTCTCAGACACTTAATAATTACCTAGCTGTGTGGCCTTGGGCAAGCCACTTAACCCCATTTGCCTTGCAAAAACTTAAAAAAAAAAGAGTATATTGTGAATAGATTTATACTTTAGGAAAATCACATTGGCAGCTGTGTGAAAGATGGATTGGCAAGAGGAAAAACTTCATCCAGGGAAGCTAATTCTATGGCCATTGAAATGATAAGGGTTCACACTAGAATGGTGATTCTAGGACTAGGGAGAAGGAGATGAATGTGATAAATTTTGTGGAGTGTGATATGGTAAGATTTGGTAGCAAAGTGCCAAACTACATTGTATTTAACCACTTTGCATACATTTATATTTAACTTTGTTATAGCTATTGCTACTATGTATATGTTTATATAAACTTTTTGTCTTTGCTATTAAAATATAAATTCCTTCCAATTGGGAGTTATTTTCTTCCTTGAATTTGTATCCCCAGAGCCTAGAAACTTATCTAATTTTTCCACATTGATTAAATTATCTGTTTTTACATTGATTAAATTATCTATTTTTAAATTTTTAATAATCATTGCTTGTTGAAAATTTGTCACAGATTCATTTCCCTCAATCTTATTCCCTCCCCCAATTATTTCTTTCAAGATTCTTTACCTCTTGTTCCTCCACATAAATTATTTTATAATTTTCTTGTTTTCATAAGTAGTTCTTTGATAGTTTTAACTGATATGACATTAAATCTTTAAATTAATTAATCAATTAAATAAATCAATATTTATTTATTTTATGTATTAATTGTTAATTTGTAAAATAAAATTAATTAATATTCTATTAACATGCCCTAACCATGAAGAATGAATATCTTTCCATTTTTGTCTTTTTTTAATAAATCCAACAAACATGATTCTTTCCATTTAAAAATAGGAACAGAAAAGAGATTGTACATAAAACTGTAGATCCCTATTAAGCATTTTGTTTGTATAAATTTAATGCAATAGTTTGTATAAATTTATTTGTATAAATTCAACACAATATATTTATCTCCTACTGAATTTCGTTCTGCATCTTTATTTATATTTTAATGGTTTGGTTTATGTTTCATCTCTTCTCTTTTTTGCATTAATGTCACTACCCAGCAATTTAACATATACACACACATTTTCACACTCAACTCCTCACCTCAAACATTTTTTTTAAAAAATCTCTCCAGAAAAATAAGTATAACCAAACAAAAAATTTATACATTGATTATGTCTAGAAATATATTTCTCATTACAGACCTCCAGTTCATCATTTATTTGCAAGAGATGGAAAGCATAATTCATTATCATTCTTCTGAAATCATAATTGGTCATTACATTGATCAAAATTTTAAAGTCTTTCAAAGTCATTTTTCTAACATAATATTTCAGAAATTACATACTTTTTTCCTTGCTCTGTTCATTTCATTTTGTATCAGCTTTATGAGTTTTTTCATGTTTCTCTAAATCCTTATTTTTCTTTTCTTATGCCAAAACAAATTTCCATTAAAAGTAAATCATATTATTTCTCTATCCCCCATACAACTCTCTGTGACTTAAATGCTAAATTATAATCAAGTTGTTGAAGTAATTCTCATGTCTTTATAATAATAGAATTTTAATATCTTGATATTGACTATGGACCCAAAATTGTTTGAGTTACAGCGAATGCATAATCCACAGATTCTTCCCTTGAGAATGATACCTTCCAGGTAGCCTGGTTAGGGGAATGCAGTTTACATTTAAAATATAAAAATCAATGTAAAGCAGTATATAATATTATTATATCATGTAGTACCAATAATAAGGGGAGTGAGCATTTATTATGCAACAACCATGTGCCAGGTACTCCAGTAAGTCCTTTTATCAATATGACATCACTGAATCTTCACAATAACTTTGTGAAGTAGGTATGGTATGGCTCCTCCTTGGAGAATCTGGAAAAAGATTAATGACTTTCCCAGGATCACACAGCTGATAAGTTTCTGAAATCAAATTTGGACTCAAGCCTTCCTGCTTCAAGGCTCAGTGACTGTATCACTGTGCTACAATCGTAGTGGACCAGAATTCTCAAGGAAATTTTCTTGAGAAAAATTAGAGTTGTTTTCTGAAAGGATAGAAAAATCTTTGGGGGAGAAGTAGTGGAGAAACATCCCAGGGGAAGAAAAATTTTAAAGAATGCAGAAATCAAGTAAAAAAAAATAACTTTGTATGCCTGTTTCCTAATATAATACCTGGAATGTAGTAAATATTTCATAAATGTGTGATTGATTAATTGAAAAACTACAGATAAAGTCTGAGTGCTGCTATTATCTTGATGGTGGTGAGTCTTTAAAGTCAGGCAGAGGTCTTTACACACTTGTTTATGGGGAAGTGTGTGTGTGTGTGTGTGTGTGTGTGTGTGTGTGTGTGTGTGCTTGTGGGTGTGCTGCATCTAACATATAGATGTTAAGCAAATAAAATATAGCTAAATTCCTACAGTGATCCTGTCAAGTTCACATTTTCTTCACTTTCTCTTAACTTTCATAGATTTTCAAACCAACTTTAATTCTCATTATTGAGGACCTAATCTCAGAATTAGATATTCCTTGTCCTTTGTCATAGACTATAGGTTCATAAATTGTTAGAGCTAGAAGAAATTCTAAAGATCACATAGCCTGAAATTATTTCCTTCTCTGATATATAATGGGATTAATATGAATAATAATTTTTTAGATTTTAATAACATATTTGATGAAGTCTCTCATGGTCTTCTCATGGAAAAAAGATGAAGAGGTATGGACTAAATGGTAAAACCACTGGATCAATTCAGAAACTTTGGAATTGCCAGATTTAACATGATTTTATTTTAACTCTGAAAAATATCTTTAGTGGAACCCCTCCAAGGATCAGTGCTTGACACTGTGTTTTTAATAATTTTTTAATCAGTAACTTTGTTTTATCAGAAAATAAAATTATTAGACATAATGCTCAAAAGGATCAATGAAACAATAGTTGACAGAATCAGAATCCAAAAAATGTCAGTATAGGTCAGACTATTTGGAAAAATCTATTAAAGTGAATCTAATATTCTATGAGCACAACTAATAAATATTTATGTATGTATCTAAATGAATATATAGATACATTTAATAAATATGCTCACCTAATGAGTATGAATAAATATATACTAAATATATATTTAGTACTAATGATTATGTGTATGTATATATGCAAGGATATATACATCTATTTAATCAGTATAATTCAGTATTTGATTTAGACTCCCAAGTGTTGCAAGCTTTAATAAATTTTGCTATTACTAAACAATACCTATATATGTGTATATACATATATATACATATATATATATATACATGCACATATATGTGTATAAAGAGACACGGTGGAGTTGTAGAAGATAGATTCATGTAGAATCTCTACATACTAGATATAGATATATAGATATAGTAGAACAGAAGAGCTAATTATAAAACATGAAAATGTATATACATAAGAGAATATGAAAACCCTCTGTTGCTAGGAGAAAACAAATATTCATCCATTATTCTAAATAGAGATCTACTGGCCACTTCTTGGTCAGATCTTGACATCAAAATGTTGTCAAATGGCCTAAGCCTCTGACTTCATAACTGCCATCTCCCCAGTGACACAGAGGCTCTAAACATCATCCCATTGTGTTTCCCTACTGCCCAGATTAAGTATTTCTAGGCAGAGGAGGGGAAAAGTGGGTAAGAAAACAAAAAGGGGGTGGGGTTGAGCTAAGATGGCAGAGTGAAGGCAGCATTTCCTGGGAACTCCTTCCCCCCTAAAACTACAAGAGCCAACAAATTATGACTCTAGCCAAAATTTGGAGGGACAGAACCCACAGAAAGACTGAGTGATACATTTTCCTAGTCCAAGATAACTTAGAAGATCCACAGGAAAGGTGTGTTTCACCAGGACCAGGATTTTGAAAAAGCCCTGTCGCAGCACAGCCCCAGAACAGCTTGAAGGGGTGGGGAGAGAATTCTGTTACACCAGAATGAGTGTGGAGTGAGGGAGCACAAGCCACAGAACCTGCAGCGAGAATCTGGAGAAAACAGCCTGCACCCCCAGAGCACATCCCACAGATGGTAAGAGAGTCAGGAAAGACTGCAGAATTTTCTCTGCTCTTCCTCTGGGGTAGGACTCTGATGTTTCCCCATACTCAGATCCAGGTTGCAGTTTGAGCTGCCATACTAAGATAGCCAAGCAGGTCCCCTTCTTATAGCTCCAGGGCAGAGGGAAGTGTGGAGGTCATCTACATATCAAAGGACAGACAAGAAAGTATAAGACCTTGGAGGAATAAAGGTCCCAGTGGGGTGTCCCCCCCCCAAAAAAACCCAAAGCATTAGAAGTGCTGTAAATTAGTCTTGGAGTGAGAAATGAGTAACCAACAGAAGAAGAAGAAGAAGAATCTGATCATAGAGAATTACTTTAGTCCCATAGAAGACCAAAACATATACTCAGATGAGGACAAAATTGAAGCTTCTATTTCCAAAACCTCCAAGAGAAATAGAAAATGAGCTCAGACTATGGATGAGCTCAAAAAAAGACTTTGAAGAAAATTAAGGGAGATGGAGAGGAAAAATTGGGAGGAGAAATGAGAGTGATGCAAAAAAATCATGAAAACCAAATCAACAACTTGGTGAAAGAAATACAAAAACAAAATGAAGAAAATAATATGTTAAAACCAGTTTAGGCTTAATGGAAAAAAAGTAAAACAAAAGGCAAATGAGAAGAATGCCTTAAAAAGCAGTATTGGCCGGCTAGAAAAGGAGATAAAAAAGCTCTCTGAAGAAAATAACTTCTTCAAATGCAGACTGGAACCAAAGAAGCCGATGACTTACAACCAACCTCGAAAACAGATCCAGAAGAAATAATTTAAAAATTATTGGGTTATCTGAAAACCACGATCAGGAAAAGAGCCTAGACTTCATTTTTTCAAGAAATAATACAGAAAAAATTTCCCTGAGATCCTAGAAGCAGAGGGAAAAATAGAAATCGAGAGAATTCAACAGTCACCTCCTGAAAGAGATCCCAAAAGAAAAACTTTCAGGTATATTATAGCCATATTCCAAAACTCCCAAATCAAAGAGAAAATTCTAAAAGCTGCCAGAAACAAACAATTCAACTACTGAGGTTTCATAGTCAGGATTATGCAGGATCTGGCAGCATCTACATTAAGGACTCATAGGGATTGGAATATGATATTCTAGAAGGCAAAAGATCTTAGTTTACAACCGAGAATCAACTACCCAGCAAAACTGAACATCCTCTCTCAGGAGAAAAGATGGACTTTCAATGAAACAGGGGACTTTCAAACTTTCCTATTGAAATAACCAGAGCTGAACAGAAAGTTTGATCTCCAAATACAGGACTCTGATGAACCATAGAGGGGGTGGATGAGAAGGACTACTATGAGGAACTTAATGATATTGAACTGTTTGTATTCCTTCATGGAAAGAAGATATTGATAACTCATATGAACTTTATCATTTATAAGAACTGTTAGAAGGAATACATATATATATAATATATATATATATTATATATATATATATATATATACAGGACACAGGAAGGAACAGAATATAATGGTATAATATAGTAAAAAGATGGAGTCAATGATAAAGGAAAGTACTGGGAGGAAGGGAAAGGAGATGGAGAAGAAGAAGCTAAGAAATTTCACATAAGAGTCAAGACAAAGCTTTTTCAATGGAGTGGAAAGGGGGAAGGCAAGGAGGAATGAGTGAGATTTCATTATCATCAGAAATGGCTCAGAGAGGAAATAACATACACACTTAATAGGGTGAGGAAATCCATCTTACCCTAGAAAAAAATGAGAAGAAAGGGATGGGATACGGGGGAATAGGGGGGAGGGAAGGGGAGAATAGGTGATAGAAGAGAGGGAAGATTGAGGGAGAGGGTACTCAGATACAACACACTTTTGGACAGGGCCAGGATGAAAGGAGAGAGAGAGAGAGAATAGAATAAGTGAGAGTGGGGAGAAATAGAGTGGAGGTACAGCTAGTAATAGCAACTGTGGGAAAAATATTGAAGCAACTTCTTTGGTAGACTTATGATAAAGAAAGCAACCCACCTCAAAGTCAGAGCCATTGGAATCTGAACAAAGACTGAAGTACATTTTTTTTCTCTCACTGTTCTTGAGGTTTTTCATCTTCTTGGAGGGAAGGGGGTTTATGTTTACACTTATAACAAATTTTTGTAATAATAGTGATAATAAATTAAAATTGAAATGGTAAAAAAAATAATAATGACCTAAGATCTGACCTAGTTTGGATAAGACTAAAAATCCTTTAGATTAAGAGCAAATGAAGTGCTATGTAAAAATCATAGTTCTTACCGAAGTAAGCAGGAAATCTTCTGAGTTTGTTAATAAATAGGTTAATAAAAAAAAGAAAACAAAAAGTATCCTTATCCTTCCATCTCTGGGTTTCAGGTCCCTATTTAATTATATCCTACTTTAATCCAAAATTTTCCCTTATTTAAAAAAAATGCAAAGCAACAGTAATAGAAAACTTTGAATTTTCTTGGTAACTTATTTAATTTACTTTAAAAGATAAAACTGAAAATACTTTTGCTTTGTATTCTACATAACCTGATAGTCAATATTCACAAAAACTAGTATGAAGTTTGAAAGAATAGTAACATCAATGAAACTGTATTATAAAGTCTCTTGAATTATATCATTGAATCAGAAGGAACTCTTTTCCACAAAAAAATACTTTTCCATTGTTTTGGCATGCAATTGCCAAGACAATTGCTATCAGAAACTGGGAGATGAAGTCACCATTATACTGTGAACTCATGATTTTTTTAAATTAAAATGGACAAAATAAATGAAAAAAAGGAACTCAGCAATAGATACATCTTAGTGGTATACATACCTATTTTGAATTTTGATGAAGAGCAGAAAGAATTTCTTGGGATACAATGTCCTAGTTTATATCAAGATTTCATTGTTAGGGGAAAAGTACCCTATTAATGGAAAGAAGATATAACCCTCTTCTTTCTTATCTATCCCTCCCTCCAAAATGTCTTTCCCCAACAATTCAGTTTCCATAGAGAGGAAAGACTTTGCGAAGGGTGCAAAAGGAGAGATTCTGGATTTGAGTTGGCAGTTAGAAGTGTTGCTAAGTAGGATTTTCCCTGTTCCCTTTTCTTCTAAGATTTGAATTTTCCAGTTGAATTGTCTTGACTGTCAAAAAGTCAAGCTGATTTTTCTTTCCAGTCATTAAATTGATAATGGATTAAATAAAATGTTAAGAACAATTAGAGTAGATTTTTAAAAACTACTTAACAAACAAACTTCATAGGAATAGTTCAATTTTTTCCTCTCCCCTTCTTTATGGAAAACATCATATAAAGTTGTGAATTCCTGTTCGTGAAATGTTTCCTTTTATTTACCTGTCATTACTATATAATTCACACTTGGAAAAAACTTCCTTTTCACTAATCATTGACTTTTTAAAAAAATTGTGGTAAAATCATTTTGCTTTACACAAAATCATTTTGGGCTACTGATCTTCAAGACAGCTCAGTTTTTCTAGTCAGCACTGACCTTTATAATTGGTTACAATCATTCCACAGCTTGATATAAGGCTTTCCTTCTCATGTTTTCAGGACATACCCATCACCTTCTGTGGCAGCTTACCCTCAGCTGGTTGTGTTCAACTTACCCTTGCTTCTCTTCCTGCTTTCCCTTCTAATCTTTTATTTTTTTTTACTCTCAATGCTGTTCATTCCTATTCTCAGACTCCCTTCCCCACAACCCCACCCCCAACCTAGATAATTTCCCTCACTCCTATCATCCTAATAGCCTGAGTCCCCTTTCTTCAAAATCTTTTCATTCAAAACTTAGTTCAGAACTCAGTACTTCAGGAAACCTATCTCAAGTAAGTATACTCTTTTACCACCTAATTCTTTTTACTAACATCAGAAATCAATATATTTCATATAAGGATGCCCATCTGCTTATTAAATACATTTGCTTCTAGAGTTTCACTAGGACCTTATATATTTTTTATATTCACTACAGTGTTAAATACCTAATGACTGTTATTTATGGGAATGCTTCAACTAGCATTTAGCAAATAAAGTAATTACAAAATCTATATCCTTTCACTCAAACATTCCTCTACTAGGCATATGCCCAAAGTCAATGATAAGAAGAAATTCCCTGTTCACACCAAAACATTTATGGTAGTACTTTATAGAGCAAAAAATTGGAAGCAAAGCAGATGCCCATCAACTGGGGAATGGTTAAACAAATTGTGGTATGTGGATATGAGAGACTATTACTATTCTACAAGAAAAGACAAATATGACAAAGCATGGGAAAATTTACAGGATCTGAGTCAGGGTAAAGTATGTAGGACTAAAGAAACAATGTACACATTGAATACAACAGTATAAATGAAAAGAACAAAACAAAACAGTTAAAAGTCATTGTTGCAAAATTACCAAAAAAAACTCAACAAATTTGACTCAGAAGAAGAGGCATGAAAAAAACACCCTCACCCCACTCCTTTGCAGAGGTGGGAGGTCCATGAGTATGGTATATTGTATATATTTTCAGGCTTTTTAGATGTGTTGATTGGTCTTGATGATTTTAAAAATCATGTCTTTTCCCTTTCATTTCAGAAAAAAATATTACTTGTTATATGAGTTCTTTCCCTTTGGGGGCTAAGAAGAGATATGCTGGAGATGTGAAATCAAGAGATATCAATGAAAATTTACCACACACACACACACACACACACACACACACACACACACACACACACACAGACACCCTCAAAAAAAAGAGTAAATTATTATAGTTCACTATGTAATACAGCAAATCCTTCAGGAACCTTTTTCAAGTATAAGGCAGTTTATCTCTTTGCTAAATGACTAGATAGCTATGCTTTTTCAATGCTTGTGTCTAATTTTTATTGTTTTTCTGTCTCCTCACAGCCAGGCAGTCAGCTGTCATTTTTTGCTACTGACAATCTGTCTGCTCCTAACAGACCTTCCCTCTACTTTGCTGCTTGTACTGTGCCATAGGCTTGGAAACCATCTAACCAAACATATGGACACTCGCTCTTCAATAAGAGTATATAGAGTAAAAGTCTGAGGTCTCTCCAGTGAAAACAGAATTGAACTTTAGTTCATAGATTTTATGACAGTTAGTTTGGTATACCTTTTTTTCCTCTTACTTCTGACTTCTGAGTTATTTTCTAGATACGTAAGGCTAAATGGAGAATATCATTTAAAAGGATGGTAGAAACATAAGTGACATCTGCATAAGTGAGTTATTATTATATTAAATAAGAACCCTACCAAACCTCTACCACCACCACCATCATAAAGCATTTATTTTATTATGCCAACATTGTTTAGAGAACTGCTAGACACTGAGGAAGATATAAATTTAGAAAATGAATCTATGGATTCTAGCATCTTGTGGCTGTTGTTTATTGTGCAAGTTTCTAGGGGACAAGTGTGAACTATATAATGTCTGTCACATATGGGCTTCTGGATACACTTCAAACCAAAACAGAATTAACCTAGAATCTTTCATAGATCTGGTGGGGGAGAAAACTTGGACATTCAGTTCTTAGCACAAAGTACTTCTCTCAAAAATGAAGGGCCTGATCATCCATAAGGACTGGCCTGAGGGGAGTGTTAAATGTCCTGCTAAGGACACCAAGCTGGAGCTAAGAGCCAGCCACCCACCACTGTTCTAATCTTGGCAGCTGGAGCCAACTCTTTGATCCTTGGAGTGCCTCCTGCTGTAGTGAATTTGCCTCTTTTGTTTGGACCCTTCCCATTGACATTACTCCCCCCCCAAGTAGTGTAGAATTGGGGAAGGGGGTCCTGCAGTAGTGAATTTACCTGTTTTCTTTGAGCCCTCCACATTGATATTGCTTGCCTTAGTAGTATAGAACTGGGGTAGGGGATGAAGTGAGTTGTGACCAAGGATGGGTAGTGAGAGAGATTGATACTACAGGGTCTTGCCTTTGCCAGGCAGTGAAAGGTACTGAAACAACCCTGCTTCTAAGAATGCATATGGAAAGCTTCTGCCATTTCATTAAAGAGTACATTTTATTCTATATATCATTCAGCAGACTGCTGAAAAACATTTCCCTTTTTTCTGTTTTCTTATTCCTTAGGTCATGGATCCATCACTGATATGCAAATATTGTAAAGCCCCTCAAATAAAAGGCTTATTGCTCAGTATTATTACATATCTTCTTTCATAAGTGCCTGCATATTTTTAGGGAAATTTACTTTCTCTTCAGTCTTGATATTTTAAAACCAATTTCTCTAATCTGTTTGGAATCAATTTTGCCAACTTGATTATAATGTAAATATTTTGTACCTTATGTTGCATTTTTTCACTTGAAAGTTTCAAGAGATTTTTCAAGTATTCTTTATTTATTCCAGCATACCCCTTGATGAGGCATGTAAATATTGAGTAAACAGACACAGAACAATGAATAACTTATCTAGGGTCCTACCACAGGTTTCCATTCTATTTACTAGATTTTGGTTTTTAACATCTGCCAGGTGAAACAATCAAAGAATTTTATTTGCATCATCCTGATAGTCTCAGCTATGTGGCATAGTTTACAAAATGGGAAACTGATATATATATCAAAACAGCTGGTGAAATTTTGGACTTTTTAGTTCAGTAAACTGACTAGAGATAGTTTTTAGGATAGGTAATATTTCGATGTCTAAATATATCTCTATTTTTCAGATGCCATAGTTGAAGAGATTGATTGTTAATTCAATGAAAAAGCTTTTGTAAGCCTCCCCCCAAAAAAAAACCTGAAAAATTGTGGATTTCTTAGTCCCTCAAATCAGTTATACCATATAGACCCCCAAATTTCCTGCTAAGTATTAAAAATCCTAAATTTTAAAAGCTAGCTCCTCCCTCCTTCTCATCCATCATTATTCTGAGTTTGCATATAAAATATCAAGAGAAGCACTTCGTTGTAGGATCATGGATTTAGACTTGGAAAGAGCTTTGGGGGCTACCAAGTCCAATGCCCTCATTTTATCAATGAGAAATCTGAAATCTTGAGTCCTACAGCTAGTATTTCTCTGAGGCAAGATTTGAATAGGAGTCTTACAGATCCCATGTTCAGTGCCTTCAGTGTCATGTTCTATGTATGTTTGTGTATGACCCAATGTGAATTGTGCAATTCATTCAAGAAGAAAGTTACATAAAGCATAGCTTATAATTTGGATTTTTTTTACATATAACTTTATTTCTTGAAAGTTTCAGTTGATATTTGTTCATTCAAAAATTCAAAAAAAGTAAATACGCATGCCAATGAATATAATATACTTTAGTAGGGAATAGTCTTGAACTGCACCCAGCTCCACCCTTAAACTTGTTGTGTGACCTTGGGGAAATTACTTCATTTCTCTGGGCCTCATTTTCCTCAAATACAAAATTAAGTCTTTGGACTAGATAATTTCTAAAATCTCTTCCAACTCTAACTTTCTGTGATTCTAGAACTTCTTATCATGAAGATCTGAGAACTTTTTCCATTAACTAGGTAAAAACATTTAAAGAAAACTTTAGGACAGGAGTTCTTTGTTGGAGGCAGGGACCCAAGAATACCAAATTCTTGCATAGGATTAGCTAAGCCACTTTGGCTCATCTATATCCTATGCAAATGAAGAGAGTTCCTCACACTCCTGTCTGCCATTAAAATAGGATTTTCAATCAAAAATTAGTGCCTTTCAGAGAAATTGCTTCAATAATCAGAACAAAGCTCTGTTTTGTTCAGGATAACTAGGAGTGCACCTAAGTGATTGCCTTCTAAATCTCTTTTCAGTAGCCTTCTATTCCTTTGTTGGTCGTGGTGGTGGTGGTGGTGGTGGTATTTTTTAGCAAATTCTGTCAGTCAAGATCAGTGACTTCCTGCTGCTTTTCTGACTACCCCTGCTCCCAAGATCTATACTATATTCTCTGGAGGAAAAATATTAATAATAATAATTAATATTTATTTAGTATGTTTAGTGCTTTACAATTATTATCTTGTTATCTTCACAACAATCTTGTAAGGAAATAATAATTAATAACAATAATATATAAGATTTATATAGAACTTACTAATTGTGCTAAGCACTTGATAATTCTCTCAATTGATCCTCATAACAACCCTGAGAAGATTATATAGATGAGGAAAATGAGATAAACAGAAATTTAGTGACTAGCCCAGGGTCACACATCTAGTAAATGTCTGAGGCCAACTTCAAATTGAGGTATTCCTGATTCCAAGTCTACTATATCATCTACTGTACCACCTAGCTGTCTCTTAGATTAGTCCCAATATTTATACCTATCTCCTCTTCTGGGCCATAAGCACCCTTAGCTAATTGTCTGGGTGGCAAATATCTGATAAAATAATGTTCTAAGCTTTTATGACTGAAAATAATTATATTTTTACCAAATATAGTGCCCTAGGGCAAATGAATGTACAACTTTATAGGAAAAATCTCATGCATTCACTTAGGTGAGTGGAGAGATATTTATTATTATTGTTGTTAGAAAAGTCTTACCCATGATATTCAAATAATAGCCTTCTCTGCTTATGAGTCAGGGTTAAAGCATTAACCCTGAATAGTTTATAGTATCCCTACAAATGATCTTGAGATTAAATCTAAATTGATCTAAAATTAGATCAATTTTAAGAGCTAAGTTAACATTTGGTAAAGCTAGAAAAATGTATTTAACTCTGTTACCATAAAATGTTTTGGCATCTTCCAATGACCAGGTCTAGTTAGAAAACCCACTGGTCATTTTTATATATCCCAGTATGTTCTGTTCTCATGATAGACAGTATTTTGCAGTGACTTCCAAAACTAATATAACTGTACATCAGGTTTTCTATACTTAGCACAAGCGATAGCTGAAAATATTTTTAAAACTAAATTAATTTCAGCTCACTCTTGTAGTTCATCTAGTTTAGCTACCTTCTTGGAGGGAAAATATTTAAGAATAAGACTCAGTGCTGGAACTCACAAAGATTTAAACCTAGAAGGGAAGTGAAGATGTTCACAGATAGTTATGCTTCAAAATGAAATGGAAATATCAGTATAATTGGTAGATTTTTAAATTTTAATATTTTCCCCAATGACACGTAAACATTTTTAATATTATTATTTTCAAATTTTGAGTTCCAAATTCTCCCCTTCCCCTTCCTATGCCCCATATTGAGAAGGCAAGCAATTTAACATAGGTTATACGTGTAGTCATGTAAAACACATTTCCATGTAAGTCATGCTATAAAAGAAAACATAGGCAAACAACTCCTAAGAAACATAAAGTAAGGAAAAAGTATCTTTGATCTGCATTCAGGCTCACCTGTTCTTTCTCTGAAAAAGGACAACACCTTTCATCATAAGTATAATGGATAGATTTTAAAACTTTGCTTAAAGGTTTATTTTAAATATACTGACATATTAGAAATGTTATATTACGTTGAATTTAGTGCAAAGATTTTATTAAACTCTTAATATGTGCCAAACACTGAGTTAAACTAAGGGAATGGTGAGTGGAACCTATAACATGCTTTCTAGAAGCAATGGTACTGCTTCCAAGAGTAAAAGGTAGAAAGAGAAGAGGTGGTCAAGATGAGGCCAAGTGAATTATGAACCATGTTTTGGAATTTGGAGCTAAGTGGATGCTGTGATCCATATAGGTCTGTGCCATCTCTCTAGTATTTTCTTATATGTAACTGAATAAGATTTTGCTAATGGTATATTTGAGTCCATGTCATAATTGGTGGTATATTGCTTTATTGTTACTGAGAATCAATAGAGAATGTGTTAATCAGATTTTAGTGAATGCTTAAATGTACCAAGTACTGTCCTAGGACCTTATATTCTTTTGGCAAAACTATACATACAGACATAACACACACATAAATGTAATATAATTAATGTTATAACAGTATATTACATAGAAGGTAATTGATGAAAAGAAGGTTCTAACTGCTAAGGGAATCAGAAAAGGTTTCATGTAGAAGGTAGTGCTTATGTTGAGTTTTGAGGGAATTGAAGAATAAAGCCACGAGGGATAGTCTATGCAAAACAACAAGGGAGATGGAATGTTCAGTGTAAAGAGCAACATGAAGGCCAGAGTGAGGAACAAAGAGCATTTTAAGTGGAGCAAGACATGGTAACTGAAAAAATGTAGGGTTGATTCAAGTTGTGAAGGATTTTGAAGGCCAATAAAGGAGTTTGTAATAATATTAAAAATGCTAAGGGAGTCAGTGGAGCTTACTGAATGGAGAAATGACCTGTTGGTACTTGTGGTTCAGGAAAATCACTTTGACAATTGTGTTTGAAGTTGTATCAGAGAGGGGAGAGGATTGAAGCAGTGAAGATGGTTAGGAGATTTTTTGCAAATAGTCTAGGCAAGAGGTAATGAGAGCTTGGACTAATATGAAGGCTTTGTGAATTGAAGGAAAGGAATGGATATGAGATTTTGTGGAAGTACATTCTACAGGATTTGACAGTTTATTAGCTATATAGAGTGATGGAAAATTAAAAATTGTGAATGACTTCAAGGTTGTGAACTTGTAACCAAAAGGATGATATCAGGTGCCCATGACAGAAATGAGGAAGTTTGGAAGAGGGATGAGTTTGGGGAAGAAGGAGGATAGAGTTCTGTTTTGAGCATGTTGAGTTTGAAATGCCTGTGGAATATCTAGTACAAATTGCCCTGTGGCAGTTACTGATATGGAACTGAAGCTCAGGTGAAAGTCTGGGGCTGATGTGTAGATCCAAATAAAGTTGATAATTAAGCCCATGAGTACTGATTAGCATGAACGAAATAAGTGAGGAAATATGATCCTGGATAGCATCTTCATTTATCCTTTCAAATAGGGGGGATGTAATTTATATAATTCTCCTGCAATGGATACTATATAAGAGCATTCAGACAGAAACTCAAAGAGAATAGTGTCACAAAAATACAGAGGGGTAAGAGTATCTAGAAGAATATCAGAAAAATTGATAAGGATTAGGATTGCAAAAAGAGCATTATATTTGGCAATTAAAGTATTCCTATGTTTGGAGAAAGGAGTTGCAGTTTAGGGATGGGTTGAGAAGCCAGAATGCAGACTAAGTGATTGTTATCAATCACAGACTAATACTCGGGTTTAGTCAGGAGTTTGAATTGTGGCCAAGTGATGCCTTTAATTGCTTCAGTCTCATATCCCATTTGCCCCTGCATTGAATTTGCCCACACTCCTTTGCCCTCTCTCTCTCTCTCTCTCTCTCTCTCTCTCTCTCTCTCTCTCTCTCTCTCTGTTCTCTAATGTCTATTCTTCACTACTGCTACTTCTCAGTGGGATGATTCCACTATGTTTCCATTGCTGCTTCTGTTTCATTTTTCTCCATCCACATCACATTTCTTTTTTCCTCTTTATTCTTGCCTTTCTTTTTTCTTGAGATTTCTCCCATGCTTCTCAGTTTTGCATCAACTGGTTTTGGTTTTGGCACAGTAGTTTTTTTTTAATTTTTTTATCCTTTCTAGCACAGTATCTTATATATGTGGTAGGTGCACAAGCAATGTCTGTTCTCTTTGCTGAATTGAATTGAAATCCAAGATGAACAGTGGGGCAACTCTTTCTTTTTCTTTTTTTTGTCAGGTTTACAGGCAAAATCTTATCATTTCACCATCTTTGTGTCTTTGGATCTTCTCTAAAGGTCTAGTTGTTGCTCATCTTGGTTTTAGATGGATAGAAAGATAGTTAGATGTATGATAGATAAAGTTAGATAAGAGATATTTATTTTTTATTTAGTGCTTATTTGTGGGTTTGTTTCTCCTTTGGAGGGTTGAATTGATGAAGCATTGGGGAGAAATAATGTTATAGTGAAAAGAATAATGTTCTGGATAGAAATCAAAACATCTACCTTTGAGTACTTTTTCTGCTACTACTAAGATATTGATTTTGAACAATCTGTTTTGCTTCCTTGGTTTCATTTCCATTATCAATAAATGATAGACCTAGTCTAGATGATCTCTAACATCCTTCCAAGCCCTCGCATTCTGTAATCTTATAAACCCAATGGTAAGGTAGCATCTATAGACAAATGGAAGCAAGACTTCAATGCACTGTGTGTTCTACTCTGAATAATGTATGGAGAAGTTCCCTGTTTTTACAGTATTTTTAACCCCTATACCACACAGTTCTTTCTCACAACAGCCGTTTTGTTACTACCTATTTGAGCAACAAATACATTAGGTCTTTTTGTTCAATTCTGTAGAACAGGCTGGGAAATCATGCCCCTGATTTTCCAGACTTTTCCTCAAGTCCACCGAATAGTATTATATAATTCCCTATCTTTACACTGCTGCAAACTTTTGCAGTCCAGGGGCTATCAGAACCTTTTAAAAATGTGAGTCTAATGTCTGTACTGGCACACGTAAGACCCCCTCAGATAAAATGGAGGAACATATGGCTCCCATCTGAATATAAATTGCTGGACATAACATGGTAATTCAGCAGAGATATTCTGTATATTGTAAACTGAGAGAGTGTGATTAGAGGTGTTTATAAACGGCAGCTGAATATGACCCCCGTCCCCCCCCCCCCCGTTTTCCTCCCCCCTCCACCCCTCCACCCCCTCCAGTTTCCCTTAGCTTGAATCTCAGCCTTGCTTTGCTATTTGTTAAAATGGCCAGTGTGAGGAATTATTAATTAAAGCTAACAAATCACCCTGATGAGCTGTGGCCTGGCATGGCTGAAGGTTGATTGGTGAAAGAGTTCCTCTGTGAAGAAAAGACTTTTTGTGCTCCTGGTGCAGCCAGGGACAGATTACTGAATATGCAAGCTAGAAGAGAAATCACAGGACAAGCCAATTGAGTATTTACTGGCAAATAATTGCTCTCTTAAGCTGTGGCTCTCTTCCTAAATTCTTAACATTCCCGAGGGCTAGAAACACAGAAAAAAAAAAATGCATCGGTGCAGATTACTTTAAAAAAAATACGTAGACCAATATTTCAGGCTTGTGCAGGTAAGGAGTGCCATGTTGTGATTGTATATGTGTGTCCCTGTGTTTGTATGCATGTATGGATGCATGTGAAGACTGAGAGGGAACAAAAGAGAGGTAGGGGGAAAGTTCAGATTTTTATCTGCAGTTTGTATCAGCTTGTTGTTTATTGGAATACTTGCTCTGTGTACTTCCAAGTTGACGGAGAACTCAGTTTCACTGCAACTATTACTGTGAAAGTTAGAGGGGTGAGGAGGGACGTCTCCCAGAGTAGCACTATGACTATCAGTCTAAGAAAATGTAAATGTTTGTTTCCAACAATAGGTATAAACTTTCTACAGATATATTTGAGTTTATCTATGTGTATATATTTGTGGAATGATTTTACAGTCCTTCATTATTCCTGGCATTGTTAATTATGTCCCATCTCAGCACTGTCTGAAACACATGTGAGTTCAACTATCACATTTATTTTTAAAAGTAAACACTGTTTTACATCAGCACTGAAGTTGGCCTCATGTAACTATTCTAAAAGGTTATTATACTTTCGGGAGAGCTGCTTGAACCACAGTCATCTATAATGCTAACTAATGTGTGTTTATTGTTAACTGTCTTGTCAAGTAATATACTCAAAAAATGACATTTTAAAACGTTCATTATATGACTGAAATTTATGGATATACAGAGATGGGGAAGATGGCTTTAGGGGATTTTTCAAACTAATAAAGTTTTGTTTTGGGCAAAAAAAATTCCAGTATCAAGACTTTAAGATATTTTCTGATACAGATACTAGAGTTAAGAGTATTTCTGTGGCATATGCATACACTAAGCATGCATTGGTTATGAATATTCTGCACACATTTGGAAAAGAAAAAATACACATATTCTTTTTTAGACAACAGTGTTTTCTAATTGAGAATAATTGGCTGATGAAGCAGCATTTTAAAATAACTGAATAATTTGGAATTTAAACAAAAGAACAAACATAATTTAAACGAAATTAACTAATTAGTGATTCCAAGGTGCTTAAATTTTTTTTAGAAAAACAGATACATGATATTAATAATAATAGAAATAATAATAATGAAAATTCTGGAAACCACACAGAAGTTAATTAAAAGTCAGATGATTTTCTCATTGAATCTTTGCTGGATCATATTGATAAGTATTTTTCCTGTTGTGTTGCATTTTATTCTGTAAAATAGTTTATAATTTTATATTAAATAATAATAAAATGGAATAGTATATCAAAAGAATTGAGGGGATCATATTTAATCTCCATTGGGTAAAAATCCAACTTTTATATTCCCAGAAGCAGCTTTCCTAAAATCAGCAGAAGTTACTTGTGGGTTCCAAGGGCAAAATTTGGTCCATTATTTTGAAATAGCAAATGGGGGCACTTAAAGCATATGTTCGGCAACTAAACCATCTGCTTTCATTATTATAAATACCAAAAGAATTATATGGACTTGGAAATACTCAAAAAAATGGAACCAGAATTCTGTGAAAGACATTTTTAAAATTTTGATTTACTTCTTTATGTTATGAAGGTCTTTTAGGATTATCCTTGTTAATTATTTCTTTTCTGAGTTTTTTTTTTGGGGGGGGGCTTTTTAGAAACCTATATATGCATGAAAAATCAGGATGGATATGTGTTAGTGTCATGTACTAAAACTGTGCTGGCCATAAGGATATGTCAAATTTCTTATTACTGATTCAATCTAGTGAAGTAAAATGTATCTTCATAAAATGGGTTTGATTGTCTTGACATCAGTGAAACTTATGGTGAACTGGAGAAATACTATAAAATGGTGACTATTGGAACAAAAATGGGGTCCAGCTGCTGGCTTCTGGATCATCTACAAATGAGTTGCTAGAGACATACGGAGGCCAGACTAAAGTATACTTCTGTATCCCAGCTGTAATGTAATGGAAGCATGAAATAAACTATTGGTTGTCCATACTGGAAAAAAAAACAGGCACAATTTGGCAATATTCCCGGGGTGGTACTAAAATCCTTTGGTGATTTGAAGGATATGAGACTCAGAAATTAATGCAAGACCAAGAATCACATTAAGGTCCCACATATAATATTCCTTCAGCACAAAGTGGTCATATAACTACAGATCACTATGAGTATCATCATTAAGAAAATGCCTGGTGCCCAGGTAGAGCTCTTCAGGTTTATCGGAATTTTGCTAGAGGTAATTTGAGAATTAGCTAGGTCATTACAAAAAGAAACTGGACTAAACTCTTGATCTTAAATGTAAGCATTCAGCAGAATGATGATGACATGTCATATGTTCTTGCCTAAGAGAAATGGAATAGTGAAAATAAAATGATGGTGTGTTAAAAGGTGAAATCTATTTCCTCATAAAAAACAATTTTCAGAAGTGTACTTATTGCGTACCATAACTCAAGACTTATTTTTCAGTTTAGAAACTAAAAAATTAAAAAATGATCTTAAAATATCTAAATTAGATCTCAAATGAAGAAGTAATGATCTCATATTCAAAACATTGATATACCAGTCTTGCATAAATCTTCTCAGGCTTCTGCTAGCTCAAGCAGATTCATGTGAAACTGGGACATCAGAATTTTTGAATATGAGACCATTATTTTTTCATTATTTCTTAATTTGTTACTAAATTTAGGAGTTATGGGATTGGAGATGAGAGTGATGATTGAAGAATAGATTTTGCAGGAGTAAGAAAGAAGAAAAGGTGGAATGGCTACATACTGATCAGATGAGGGAATTTTAAAGTTCATGAATAAGGAAGTATTGCATTTCTGTGTGATGACAAGATCAAGGGTATGATTATCTGTTTGTGTGGCTAAGTTAGGACTGAGTAAGTGAAAGAAATAGGTTGAGCAATTGAAGGCTAATGTGGTACAAAACAATACACACACACACACACACACACACACACACACACACACACACATATATATGTTGAAGTCTCTGTATAAAGGCAGAATTGAGGAAGAAATACTATGGGTCAGGCACTTAACTCATTAAGGAAAGATGGCTAGCCTCCCAAAGGACTGTAGACAACAGCTACCATAATTTTGATTGAGTGATAGATATGCATTTGAGTGTTCACTAAAGGAGAATTTACAGAATGATGATGATAGAAAGTGAACTTGGAAGTGGCAACAGTGAACAAAAAGTATTCCAAGTCTCCACTTTGACCAACAAGTCAGAGAAATAGTCTTATTTTGGCAAGGCAATGGTTTTACACCTCCCTAATTGAGTCACTATTCCGTTCACCACAGAAACTTTCTCAAACATTTTTATTTCTCCTCAAATCTCCCATAATTTCCTCTTCCCCTCTCAACTGAGAACCTTCTGTTTCAATGAAAAAAGCCATTTATTGAGAGCTCCCTCATCTCATGACACTTCCTCATCTTATAACATTCAAATACCTTCTGCCATTTTCTCTCTTCCCTTCTCACTCCTTTCTCACATGAAGAGATGACCTTTCTCCTTGTCAGAGTAAACCCTTCTGCATGGATAAATGATATCATCCCAACTTTTATTCAGTAGCAGATCGCTTCCTCTTTCATCCCTATTCTCATTTTACTTTAATTTCTTCTCCCTGTCTGCTGGGTATTACAAACTTATCTATCTCTGCTTTGCTCACAAACATACACTTGATCAATCAATTCCTATTAGCTCTCATCCCATATCTCTCCTCCCTTTTTTGTGGCTAAACCCCTTAAGAAGGCAATCTATATGTAGTCCTTCTATTTCCTTTTCTTTCATTCTCTGCTCTGTAGTCTAAACTCTCTTCTTGTTTCTATGTCAACATTTAACCTAAAATATCATCTTCAATGGCATATATAATCCCTTGACTGCCAAATTCTTTTTTCTCACTCCTCATTCTTCTTGAACTCTCTGCACCCTTTTAGTCTTCAATCTCCCTTTTCTCTTTTGATACTCCTCTAGATTTTTGTGACATTTCTCTCCTATGGTTCTTCTCATACTTGTCTGATAGCTTCGCAGATTTTGTAGGATCTTCATTGGGTGACACTTGCTAGCTAAGCATCCCCACAGAGCATTTTAACATTCTTTAATTCTCCTTTATGATAGATACATTTGTAGTTATTATATATTTTTATCACTTTTATATTTTTTCCCCAACTAAACTCTAAATTTCTTGAGGGTAGAGAACACATATACTGAACTTTAGTCAATTAAGACTTTTTTCCCCATTATTTACTAGATTCAGTACAAGAGTATTTCCTTTTTTTCCCATTTGGTCAGTTGTCTTAGATTATTTTTTCACATTACTACAATAGTTATGTTGTAAAAGTAAACATAATCTTTCCCCAGTCCCCCAAAGAAAGAGAAACTTAAAGAAAAATAAGTTGAGAGAGAAAAAAAGTGTGCTTCAGTCTGTATTCAGATACCATGAGCTCTGTTTTTGGGATGGATAGCATGCTTTATCATAAGTCCATCAGAGAAATTGCTTCAATATTTTTCCCACAGTTGCTATTGCTAGCTATATGTCCATCCATTCTATTCCTCTCCACCCCCATTTATTTTATTCTCTCTCTCTCCTTTCACCCTGTCCCTCCTCCAAAGTGTGTTGTATCTGACTACCCTCTCCCATGATCTTCCCTCTCTTCTATCACATACAACCCCCCTCACCTCCCCCGTCTGCTTTCTCCTATCCCTTTCCTCTCCTATTTTCCTCTAGTATGTTATTTTCTCTACTTCCCCCTCATTTCCCCTCTTCCATTCCATTGCAAAAAGCTTTTTCTTGCCTCTTTTATGTGAAATATCTTAGCTCATTCTACCTCTCCTTTCCCTTTCTCCCAATATATTCCTTTCTCACCCATTAACTCCATCTTTATATTATATCTTCATATTCAGCTCCCTCCTGTTTCTTGTCTATATATGTTCCTTTAAATAATAATAATAATAATAATAATAATAATAATAATAATAATAATAATAATAATAATAGTTTGTCTTTCATTTCTGAAGACGACCATGGCATCAGGGAGGTGATACCCTGATAAGCACATGCTAAGTCACCAGCCTCACTTTCTCCTCCAGAGCTATCTAGGTCCAATGGCCAGATATGGATCAGGACAACTGGAGATGGTCCTGGATGTAAGACAGTCAGGGTGAAGTGACTAAGCCAGGGTCACATAGTGAGTACCAAATGTCTGAGGTAGGATTCAAACTCCTGTCCTCTTGACTCCAAGGCCAGCACTTCATTCACTATGCTTCTTCTAATGGCCCTAATAAATGAGAAAATTCATATGAGTGAGCAGTATCATCTTCCCATGAGGAAATACAAGCAGTTTCAACATCATTAAGTCCCTCATAATTTTCCCTTCCTGCCCACCCGCTCTGTGCTTCACCTGAATTCCTGTACTTGAAGATCAAACTTGCTTGTTTAACTCTGGTTATTTCAACAGGAATGTTTGAAATTTCCCGAATTCATTGAAAGTCCATCTTTTCCCCTGAAAGAGTATGTTTAGTTTTGCTGGGAAGTTGATTCTCGGTTGTAATTCAAACTCTTTTGCCTTCTGTAATATCATCCTCCATACCTTACAGGCCCTTAATGTAGAAGCTGTTAAATTTTGTATTATCCTGACTGTAGCTCCATGATATTTGAATATTTGATTTTTTTCTGGCTACTTGTACTATTTTCTCCTTGACTTGGGAGTTCTGGACTTTGGCTACAATATTCCTGGGAGTTTTTATTTTGGGATCTCTTTCAGAAGTGATCAGTGGATTCCCTCAGTTTCTATTTTACCCTCTGCTTCTAGGCTATTGGGGCAGTCTTCCTGATTTATTTCTTGAAAAATGAATTCTAGACTCTCCCTGGTCATGATTTTCAGATAGCCCAATAATTTTTTAATTATTTTTCCTGGATCTGTTTTCTAGGTAAATTGTTTTTCCAATGAGATAGTTCATATTTCCTTCTAGTTTTTCATTCTTTTGGTTTTGTTTTATTTCTTCTTGATTTCTCACAACATCATTAGCTTCTTTTAGCTCCATTCTACATTTTAAGGAATAATTTTCTTCAGAGAGCTTTTGTATCTCCTTTTCTATCTGGCCAATTCTGCTTTTAAGGTCTTCTTCTCATTGGCCATTTAGACTGCTTTTCCCATTTGACCCAAATTGATTTTTAAGATGTTATTTTCTTCAGTATTTTTTGGTAATTCCTTCACCGAGCTGATGACTTGGTTTTCATGATTTTCCCCCATCACTCTCATTTATCTTCCCAATTTTTCCTCTACCTCACTTACTTGATTTTCAAAATCTTTTCAAAGCTCTTCTATAACCTGAACCCAATTCATATTTTTCTTGGAAGCTTTGGATACAGAAACTTTGGTGTTCTTATTTTCTGAGCTTGTATTTTGATCCTCCATGGGACCAAAGTAATTGTCTATGGTTGTTTTTTTTCTCTTCTGTTTGTTCATTTCCCCAGTCAATGACTTGATTTTAAGTCTTTGTTAAGGTCAGGCTCTGCTTCCAGGGTGGAGGATGCACTGCCCCAAGCTTTTGAAGGTTTTGGTTACAGGGACATTTCTCCAAGTCCTTCAAGGTCTTATGAGAGACTCTGACTGCTCTCCTGGCCTGTGTTCTGATCTGTGGATGACCACAAGCACTCCCCTCTGCCTTGGAACCATGAGGAGAGTCCCTCTGCTCCACTATGGCAGTATGAGGCCTCAGACTGTGACCTGGATCTGATATGGGCAAAGTAACAGAGTCCTGCCTCAGAGATAGCAAAGAGAAACCCTTACGGTCTGTAGCCTGGGTGCTCCAGAAGCAAATGCTAGGTAGCTCTCCAGACTTGCCCCTGGTTCCTGGGGCTGGGTATATGCTGAGTTCTGTGCTGACCTGGGCTCCATACTCACTCTGGTGTGTTTTCTATTGACCTTCCAAGTTCCTCTTGGAACTTTTTTGGCTGAGAGGTCTGAAAACTGCCCCTATTAATGGACCCAGGCATCCCACAGACTGTTCCTGGATGACTAGAGCTGATTTGCTCCAGCCACTGGCTGTGCTGCCATCCTTTCTAATCCCAAGTTATCAGACCTTTCCTGCAAATCTTTCAAGTTTTCTTGGGCTGGGAAATGGTTTCATTCATTCTTTCTGTGGGTTCTGCCACTCTAGAATTTTTTAGAGTCATTATTTAGAGGTTTTTGAAGTGGTCTGGGGGAGTGCTGCTGGGATTTCCTGCCTTCACTCTGTCATCTTGGCTACACCTCCACAAGAGTATTTTCAAATTAGTTCCCTGTCCTTGAGGACCCAACCTTCTAATCAGTACAGTGTATGAAAAAGATACAAGTACATGTCCATTTGGCCACAAAATTCATTCTCTATAGCTTGTTACTATTGAAAAAAATGAACATATCAAAGCATTTATAATCACAGAATGTCAGGTCAAGAAAGGGTATTAGAGAATGTCTCAATTGTAGATGAGTATGACTGACTCCCTCTCCAGCACTCTTTATCTTACACCAAAACTGTCCCAGCATATAGTACTGTTAATTGTGGGTCAATATTGTCATGTTTGCAATATGAGAAGAAGAGCACATTAAAATGCTGTGATTTTTCATTAAAAATTAAAATGTGATGTGTGATAATGGACAGATTTTTTTTGCTTGTTCTAGATACTGGATTCTAGAATGTTAATAAACACTGCTATTAAAAGCCCCTCACATTGCATAATTTTTAGCCACTTGAAAGGTCATCTAGATTTTTGTTATTCAGAAAATAATTTTAGCTTAACCAATAATTGTTTTATACTTATTGCTGTTTTCCTCTTTGCTGCTGCTGTTACTAGGAAAATATTTCTAACCCAAAACAACTTCTGAGAAATACTTGAAAATAGTCTATTCTTACTTGGCACATAGTGAAATTATTTAGGTGTAGATTCATGCTATTTAATATGCTAAATTAATAAAGACTTTTATAAGCAAAACATTGATTTGAACATCTCATTAGAAGTTCTAACACTTTAAGAAAACTTTTGTTTCATTTTTTAAATATCGAAGAGGCAATAAAACAATAGAAATTTGATTATCAATGGTATTAGGGGGTTATTTTGATAACAGTGTGATAACACTAGGAAAAAACAAAGATTTGTCTTTAAAGATATTTTCATATAGACATTGATTCCATGTATGCTAATGAATGAATTTTTAACAGTAAATAATATAAACTAAAACTGACATGATCTTTGTGAGATTACAATATAATAGAAATTCAAAAGAGTGTTTTAAACTTACTTGGTGCTAATGGAACTACATATTATATATATATATATATATATATATATATATATATATATATATATATCCTATTTCACAGAATTACAAGTCCTACTGAGAAGTGAATTACTTTGGTCAACTTACATATGAATCAAAATATATCAAAATATATGTAGATTGACCCTTTGTTTTAGTTAGAAGTATGCTTGGAAAGTTTTTAAATATCAGGAGGGTATTATTGAAAGTTAGAACGGTAGCTGCATATGGAATATGGCTGCAACAAATCATAATATAAAAATAGTTCATTGCTAAATTCTGAATTCTGTTAATGTCACAAACAGTAGGATAGGAAACACAAATGAATTTGTGATGACAGTTGAGTTGCAAGCTGCCTGTTTTTTTTAATTATTATTATTCAAAGCTTCCCATATTTGGCTTTATATTTTCCTATGTCTTGATTTAACCCCCAATATTTGTATTTTCTAGTTAGTAACACTGTTGTGCCTGAATGGTTCATTCTTCCTAAGACTTGTATTCATAATGCTTCTATTCCTAGGACTTCTACTCTTCTTATTTGCCTTTACAGTGATATGTGGACTTGATCATACTTTCTCTCCTATACAGGATACAAGGTCTTTCTTTACTATGGTATAGACTTAATGTCCCTCAAACATTCTTTATTCAGTTACTCCTTAACTTCTTCTTTTCTTTTTTTCAAACACCTCTCTTCTCAATTCACTCTAATTTTCATTCATTAATAAAATATCAAAATAAAATTTCTTTCTTTCTTCTTCATGTTGGCAACTTTCCTTTTTTTAAAAAAAAATCTTTTCTTTTTTTTTAGGATTTATATTCTTACAGCTCCAAGTGTAATTTGCACATTCCTTTAATATTTAAGGTTCTAACTTTCTTTTCTTTTTTTATTTTCATTTAAATTTAATAAACCCCCAAAATAAACATTTTCATATACAAATTGAAAAGATCAGTTGGCTGTGATTTTTTTCTTGATTACAACTTGTTTTTTTAAGTATTAATAAATTCAATATTTTACTTTCCAAATTGTCCTACTTTTCTCTTTCATCCTGAACTTCTTTTTTGTTCTCTACTATGCATTTTTAAAAGTCTTTACTGACTTTATTTTCTTCTTTTTTTGTTTTTGCCAATACTATCACTAACTCCCCCCTCCCATCCAAACCTTTCTCTCAAAGGAAAAAAAAGATAAGAAAAATGTGATCCTAGTAAGAAAAATAGGCCATAAACCAAAACAAACCCACACATTTCCTCTGTCCAAATTATATGTCTAATACTGACTGCACCTTCAGTCTTTATATCCTCTGAAGCAATGGTATCAAACTCAAAGTAATTGGGATCTGTATAAGGAAGCTGTGGGAGCAAAGTGATTATAAAAACCACAAATTAATATTGTCTAATATCTTTCAATTACATTTTAATCTGTTTTGGTAGCACTCAGGAGTATGTCCTGTTTGACATCTCTGCTCTGAAGTAGTCACTGGTTTGTTACATTGATCAGTTATTAAGTCTTTCAAAGTTTTCTTCACCTTGTTGCTATTACAGTATAAATTGTCCTTGTTCTCTCACTTTAGTCTGCTTCTGTTTCTATCCCTGGTTTCTCTTAAATCATTCCTTTTATCATTTCTTACAGAACAGTTATATTACATTATGTCCATATATAAAATCTAACTTTCTGAATGTTAACTCACAGCTTTTATGCCGGCACACTTTTGTAATGCTAGTGTATGTAGGAATTATTCTAATGGAGTAGACTAGATGTGTTCTATCAAGCTTTGGCTGTATGACTATATGAGATGGGGGGGGATGAGTTGTCATCATTAAATCTATGAAATAAATAAACCCTTGTCATACATAACCAGCTATGTTAAAAGGAAGTTCTCTTATACTATTATTATTATTATTATCTAATTTTAATCTAGTTTATAGAATGAAGTTGTTGATTTGCTAGAAGTGAGTATCACATAGATGTAGCCCTCTTCTTTTAGATCTCACTTTTGGTATCAGGAGACTTTTTTTAGATGCTGTGAAGCAACTGGAATGCATGGCCTGGTCATTTCCAAATGTACTAAAGCCTTCTGTGGCCCTGTTCCACTTTCCTAAGCCTGATATCAGCTGTTGGCCTCCAGGCAGAAGAATCCAGCTGTCAGTCATTAATGCCTCACTCCAAAGAGTTTTCACAGCCTTATTTCCATAATTATTATGTCTAGTATTTTTACTTTATTAGTTCAAAATATCTAATTTCAGTGGTATGGCTACTTGCTTCACCCATGGTATAATCTTCATGAGCTAGGGTGGTCAAAATACTTCATCACCTGGTATCTAGCCTTCTCATGATGAGCTTCTCTGATTTTAGTTAGGTTAATAATCATGCAAATGTCATCAAAACTATCCACAAAGCCTTTCCAACTAGACTGGCTCAGACATAGCCTTGATTCTTTTGACACTGACTTTTAGAATATGTGGCAGGAAATTAGTGGAAGGCAAATTATTTTTATAAATCATATATTTGATGAACTATTTAAGTTGTGGATGATAGCAATTTAAATTTAGAAGAGTTCATTGAGATCATAGAATAATAGATTTTCAGCTAGAAAATCAAAGGCATCAATTATAATTTCCTCATTTTATAAACAAGGAAGATGGATGGCTTAGTGGATAGATTGTTGGGTCTAGAGTCAGGAAGATGAATTCATTTAGCCTCAGATTAGCAGTGTAACCCTGGGAAAGTCACTTAAAAAATCTGTTTGCCTTAATCTACTGGAAGAGGAAATGGAAAACTTCAGTATCTTTGCCAAGAAAACCCCTTTTAGGATCCTAGAGAGTCTGAATGAGTGAACAATAATATTTAATAAATGAACAAACTTAGACCTTGAGAAATTGATTCCTTCAAAGGCAAGAAATCAGTTACTTGCAAAGTCAGAATTTGAACCCAGGCCCTCTGATACAGGACCAGAATACAATTTACTGTGCCAAACTTCTTAAGGCATGAATTTTGTGAAGTACATAAAAGATTAATCATGTATCATTTTTACAGAAAAAGTAACTGAGAGTGATGAAGTAACCTAACAAATGTTCAACTCGGGTCTAGTTGCAGAGCCAATGCTACTACCACCTCTATTATTTTAAGCTATTAAAATACACACTGGGAAGCTAGGTAGTACATTGAATAATGTGCCTTCCCTGGAGTTCAAATTTGACCTCAGATACTTAATAGCTGTGTGACCCTGGGCAAGTCACTTAACTTCCAGACACTTAATAGCTGTGTGACCCTAAGCAAGTCAGTTAACTTCCATTTGCTTCTCTTTCCTTGTTTGAATAATGTGGATAATAATAGCACCTACATCCCCAGGTTGTTGTGAGGATCAAATGGAATAATAATTGTAAAACACTTTGGCCAGTACTATAGTAAGCATAGTATTATTTTTATTTTTATTGCTGTTATTATTGTTAACATTGCCTCCATAGCACCAGGAACTTAGGTAGACATTCAATGCACAGGCCTTTGGGACTCCTGCCCAGTTTGTCACCACCATGATTAAATTAATTCTTGATATTTAAAAGAAAAGAATAAAAGACTGCTCCCCGAAGCTTCCCTAGGATGTAGGGTGCTGCCTGTCTTGAACTAAAACTGTTACACCCCACCCTCCCCCCAAAAAATCATAGACTGAACAATATTTTGGTGTCTTTGATTCTGCATCCTTGTCATCATAATTATTCATCTGCTCTCTCTCTTACTGCTCTCCCTGGCATGTCTGCTTCTCTTTTGTCCTGCTTGGCCCTTTCCAGATTTTGAGGATCCATACCAGTGGCAGTTGCTTTTTATTAATTCTTTTAAAACTTTATGGTGAAGTTAGTGTTTCTCTACTCAACATTTGAAAGATAATATAAAGTTAAAGTAGTCTATTTGTCAAAAAAATGGTAAAACTACACTGCCAAAAGAATTACTTAAAAAAAAACCATACATATATTTACACACACACACACACACACACTCTCTCTCTCTCTCTCTCTCTCTCTCTCTCTCTCTCTCTCTCTCTCTCTCTCTCTCTCAAGCTAGTTTTAAGTCCTTTCAAATTTTTATTCCAAAGTCTTATAAGTTTTCATGTCTTCCATTTAAGTGTTTTAACTGGAAAATAAAAGTGAAAATTAACTGCTGCCAAGGATTAACATTAGAAAAGTGATTTTTCAGCAAATCTATACAAACTGGACTTCTCTTCATCCCCTTCCTAGAGCTAAACCTTGAGGTTTCCCCAGATAAAAGATTTACAGAGATTTGGAAGTCAATGAGCATTTTATTAGGAGAGATATAGAGAAAGAATCCAACAGTGCAAGTGTCTCTATTCTTGCTCGTTTTGAACTATTGAACTCAGAATATGGCTTCGTTTTTTGGTGGCCCTTTATTCTCTGTTTGATGTTAATTTTGATATCACATGCCAGTACCTTGTGAAATGGACTGGTCTAAAAGCATCTTTCTGTATTCTATTCTGTTAATGTCAGAAACAGTGAGATGTGAAACAAATTAATTGATGACAATTTTTAAAAAATATTTTAAAAATTATCATTATTCAAAACTTATTGTATTTGACTTTGTGCTTTCCCTTCTCAATTTAAATCACTTAAATATATTTTAAAACATATTTAATTATCTCTAAATATATTTAAAATGTATATTAATTACAGGTAACAAATTTAAATTATATGATTATATGTTATGTGATTATAATTAAATATGTTTTAATATATTTGAATTCAAATATATTATACTTAATATATGATATATTGTTTAATATATATATAATAATTAATATATAATTATATATAATATATTTATATATAATTAAATATATTTGAACATGTTTTAAATATAAAGACCTATCTTAAATATATTCTCTGCATTCTCTGGTTACAAACCTTTCAATTCTGCATAGAGATGCAGTGCCTGCCATGTAATAGTTGCTTAACAAATTTTATTTATTGATTGATTGCTCTTCTAAGTTGTTTCATTATGCTTAGAATGACTTTTTAAGGAAAAATAATTTCAAGCCATCAATTTTCTCACAAATAAACTCTTTAAGAAAATGGATTGAAGTATAATTAACAGTTAATTTTTAAAGCATAGTTATGGCCATTTCAAGTCATAGAGTATATGTGCTCCAGAAAAATCAATAAAGGGAAAAAACCCTGATTATCACACTAGAACTTAGAAAGACTTCAGACTGAATCTTTACTATGTGTCTATTATCACATTTCAGTGAAAGGTGTTGAAAAGTCTGCCAACTCAGACTAGAACGAAGTGTCCAGACAAACAAGTCTGTAAATAATTAAAAGAATAAACTAAAGTAGTAAAGCAGCAATGAAAAAAACAAAGAACCAAAAGATTAAGCACTTAACATATTATGTTAGGAAACCCAAGAAAAGAAACAACTTCAAATAGAAGTTATCTTCTATCCCTTACCAGTGATATGGGATTAATACTCTAAAGAAAATCCTTTGGATTGAAATTGTGGGAAGAATAGAGTTTCCAAAGGGGTTTCAATAAGGTGTCCAATTGTTCAAGGGAGTTTGATCAGCATGTCCTTATTTCTAGTATTGAGTAAAACAAATCAGGATGAATGACACTGGGTTTAATAGTTAACTTTCAAAGCTAGGGGCAGGGAGATGCTTTTATACCACAGTCCCAGAGTTCGTTCTGATCTCATTAACTGAAGTCTCTTCTGAGAACATCCACTGCCTTCTGGGAAGTCAGGAGTTTGGTCAAACCCTGAAGATGGAAATGTAACCTCTTTCTTCTAGATTCTTCTTCAATGCAGGTAGATTGAAACACATTCTGTAAACATAAAATATTGTTATATTATTAATATTATTCATTCTTATTCTTGTAATTATCTATTTCCATTTTTTACTCTAGAAATTAATGAACAATTTGTATGTGAAGTTTCTTGTACTAACTTTGGATAGCATTATTTTCTAAGCTAAATCCAGAAAATAAGTTTACTTCTTTTGCATTTGATTTTCTTCTAATGAAAATATTTTTGAAGGATAAATATGTAGTGTCTCACTCAAGTTTTAATGGGAAAGGGTAAAAAAGGAACAATCACTTAGTTGCCAAGAAGGGAAAATGAGGAGACTGAGTCACTGAATCATAAAATACTAGGAGGTTAGGACTAGAAAGTGCCTTAGAGAGACCTTGTCCAATACTCTCACTTTACTAATGAGGAAACAGAACCACAGAAAAGTAAAGTAAGCGACTGCCCAAAGTTTTGCAGTTAGATAACTAGTGAAGGGTCCACAGCTCCAACCCTTTTGGCTCTATCTCAAAGTTCAATTCAGAAGTTCTGTTTTCCCTGCTTGACTGGTGATCTTGTTTTCAGGGAGTCTGTATCACAATCCCAAATCATAGCAAACCACACAGATTGCCAAGACAACATCCTGCCTCATCTTCCCCAAAAAAAGAGAGTAATGTAAGAATGAGGCAATAACATGCCTAATATATAGCCCTCGCATTGTGTATTTAAATTAGATTCAGACCAAGAAAAATGAGGACAAAGTACAAGGAAAGTAACAACTTTATTGAATTCTTGAAATGGTGTCACTGCCACTTCCAAAAAAAAAAAACCCGAATCAAATAAGGATTTAACTGTGTGTATATATATTTGGGGGAAATGGTCAAACATCAGTATTCTGCTTTGGCCAGACCTCATCATAGTTGCCACTACTCTTTTAGACAGTGCCCTTGTTTTGTCACTGTGTATGGGTCCATAGTCTTAATGGAATTAACTCTTTCTCTATTAGATGCATCTTTAGCTCTTTTTCCATTTCCAGTGCCTCTCTGCATGCAATCCTTGATTCACGAAGGACAGTCCTGGGTTTTCTTTATCTGCTGAAGTGAGCAGGGAATAACAGCTTGTGAATATTGTTTCTCTGGGGTTGTTGAAAGATCAAATACATTTCAAAGTATTTATGAAAGCATTGTGTAAAAATGTAAATCTCTTCTCCCCTCCACATTGGTATAACAATTATTGCTATGATACCTGACCACTTTTATTTTTATTATTGTTATTATTTATCACTTGATCATTTGAAAGAGTTTTTGATTTTTTATTTGTTTTGGCATTTTTTTTCAAACAGTGAAAATTATGATCAACTCATTCCCTTAAGATTTGTTTTTCTGAACCCTTGCATGGAAGATGTGTCAGGTGTCTTAATAATTGTTTGAGATAAATTACAGTAAAAAGTAAAAACAAAATGTAGTTGATGGAAATCAGAATAGTATTAGGGAAGGGAGGGGCAGGGCAAAATTGAATCAATTCTCATCAAGTATTTGTATGTAGAGAATGTCAGTGTTGAGCTTGCAAATATAGAAGTATGAAAACTAAGTAATCAATCAACAAGAATTTATTAAGCACCTATCATGTGCCAGGTATTGTGCTAGGTGCCAAGAACACTAGTGCAAAGAAGGAAACAGTCCTCTTTATAAAGGGCTTGTATTCTAATGAGAGGAGTTAAGAAGGACCTGTGCAAATACATATAGCATAGAAAAGAATCATAAACATTTGGCGGATAAGAAGATAAGCAATTTCATTTATTTCTTATATTTCAACCACTGGAAGAGGATTTACTGCTCCGTTAGTCATAGGTAGAGGGATCTAATGAAGTCTACCTCTGATGTCCTCCTGCCTCTCAGGCTGCTTCAGCCCTAAATTAGAGAAGTTAGTCTCTTTTTAAATCAAAAAAAAAAAATCCCTTTGACAATTCTTTTTGGAGTTGTGAGGGATATAGACTTGTTTATAAAGAGTTTCATTGTGAATTCAGATGAAAGTGTGTGGTTAGTATTTTATAATCTGATTGAATTAGCATCAAGTTCATTTCAAAGTTCCATTTGTATCTCTTAGTATTTCTTTTTTTTCTAAGACTTATATAACCTTTCCATGACTTAAGCAATGTCTATACCTGCAAAATGGAGGACAGAAGCCATAATACAGCTAATTTGAGGGGTGGAAAAATTCACTTTTATCTTGCCTCAAAAAAAGAATCACTTTATGGGGCGGCTAGGTGGCATAGTGGATAAAGCACCGGCCCTGGAGTCAAGAGTTACCTGGGTTCAAATCCGGTGTCAGACACTTAATAATTACCTAGCTGTGTGGCCTTGGGCAAGCTACTTAACCCCATTTGCCTTGCAAAAATCCTAAAAAAAAATCACTTTTAGAGTTTTAAGAGATTCATAAAAACTTTTGTGGTTATAATTGTCTAAATAGATTTCTTCAGTTCTTCATTTTACTTTGCACTTTCCCACTGCATGGACATATCCTACGATTACCTTAAAGCCCCAAGTGAAATAGGGAAAAAACCTAGTAATTTGTAAACCTTGGTATCCAATAATCCTCCTTTTTGTTTCTAGGTAGATTTAAGGGTCAGATTATTATGACATTATCATAATTCTCCCTTCCTGATACTATGTTTTTTAACATTCCTAACCCCTTTCTTCCATGGGAGTTTGTATTGAAAGAGAAGGAAAGACTCTCAAAATATAATGATCGTCTATTATACGAGTTTTTTGAAGCTATGCCTTTAAGATGTGAAGGTGATTCTTGGCATAAGTATAAGTGTGAGCTTGTGTGTCATTGGATGTCTGTGACCAAAACCTTACTAGATACTTTTTAAAATTTACGATTACCTGCATATGTGCAGTTTCCTCAGATGTTAGTGTTGGAAGGACAGGACAAAGTACTGAGAGTCGAAAGGGCAAGATCATTAAAGTGTAGTGGAAAGATCAGGATTCTCCAAATCTGAATGTTAGTCCCAGTTCTAAAAATACGTAGCAGTTTGACCTTAGGCAAAGTTCATGGTACCACTCTGGGCTTCAGCTTAATCCTAAACTGTGATATTAGGAAATTGCAATAATAATTTTCAGTCATTTTCAATCATATCCAACTCTTGATGACTCCCATTTAGGGTTTTCATGGCAAATACACTTAGAGGGGTTTGCTGTTTCCTTCTCCAGCTCATTTTACAGATAAGAAAAAGAAGGCAAAGAGGGCTAAAATGACTTGTCCAGAGCCAGGATTGTCAGTCTTGAATTCAGGAAGATGAGTCTTCCTGATCCTAGGCCCAGGATCCTATCTACCATACTACCTAGCTTCCCTAGGAATAATGTTGTTAATGAAGATGATGAACTAACATTTTATTTTAGAGATTCAAAGAAACCTTTGGAGTTTGTTTTAGGGTTTGAAAAACAGTTTACATATTTCATATTGTTTCATCCTTGCAATTATCTTGTGAACTAGACATCATTATCTCTATTTTACAGATGATCAAATAGAGGTTCAGAATGACGTGCTCAGCATTACAGTATTGTTAGTATCTCAGTATCTGAGATGAGTATCTGAGTCAGGATTTAAACTGAAGCCTAGTAATCCACTGCATCACCTACCTGGCCATTGCTTAGATCCTCTTCAGATCTAATATTCTCTAATTCTGCAACAAAAGGATGAAAAATACTTGAAGAAATCCTCAACAACCTGGAGGTTTTTATTGACAAATATCTAAGATCTCTCTGTAAATATTCAACTCACCTCATATGTTATTCACCTTATCTCTAGTATCTTCTTGGCTTCTTCCCTGACCCCATTCCCCAAATCCTCAATGCTCTGTTTTATTTTGTCAGGATCAGACATTATCAGATTTAAGTCACATCTGAAATTATACAACTTTTTTTATAAAAATTTCCTCATCTTTCCAAAGCTATAGACATTATTTATGGAAAATCATAGGATCATGAAGTTAGAGCTAGACAGAACCTCACAGTGCATCTGGTCTGCTCCCTTCCTCATTTTACTAGAGACCAAGGACCAAGCAAATTACAGGGCCTTCTGCTATCTCATACTACATCAGAAATGATGTTGTAAGATGTTTGGCAGCCAGGGCAGGTTTAAGAGACAATATTAGAGATCCATGAATGTGAAAGGCCAATACAATAACAGCCTTCCAACAAACATGTAAACAAAATTCCACAGATATATAAGCATTTCATTTTTTAAAAATTCTTCTCCCTTCTGTCGTCTCCTTGTTCCCCTGGTTTCCTTTAAAATTCAATTCAAAGGGTAGCTAGGTGACAGTGAACAGAGCACTAACCCTGGAGTCAGGAGGACCTGAGTTCAAATCTGACCTCAGACACTTAATAATTACCTAGCTGGGCGACCTTAGGCAAGTCTCTTTACCCCACTGCCTTGTAAAAACAAACCACAAAACCCCCCAAATTTAATTCAAGTGATTTTTCCTGTTTTCCTTCCTCCCCACTCCTATTGTTAGTTCTTCTAATTACAGATTATATCTGATTGATTGTATATATTATCTCATATGTATATAGTGTTCTACCCTGTTTAAATGTGTTCTTTTTTATGATGTATTATTATTTTACTTATTTTGATGCCCTTTTCCCAATTATATTTTATAATTTATTTTTAATTTTTTCCCATTTGTACATAAGAAATAGTTTTCAACCTTTATTTTTGTGAAATTTTCTTCTTCCTTCCCTTCCCTCCCTCTTCCCTAACACAACAAACAATCTGATATAGCACACTAATGCTGAACATATTTTCATATTAGTCATGCTGTTATAGAAGAATCTAAACAAAAGAGAAATACCACAATAAATATGAAAGAAAAAATATTTCAAAAAATGAAAAGAGTTTGCTTTGATCTTCATTCAGACTCCATAGTTTGTTTTTATCCTTTGGACATGGATGGCATTTACATCACAAGTCTTTTAGAATTGTCTTTGATCATTCTGTTGCTGTTATTGTGAACAATGTTCTCCTGGTTCTGCTCATTTCACTCAGTATCAGTTGATGCAAGTCTTTCTAGGTTTTTTGGAAATCCACCTGCTCATCTAAATGGGAACTTGTTGAAAGCAGGAGTAGTGTTTTTGCTTGTTCTTGTTCATTCATTGCCTACTATATAGGAAGCACTTAATAAATGCCTTCTTCCCTAATCAACTGAATGGGGACTGTTGCCTCCCTGACCTTTTTTTTTCAAAATATGATTGCGATTCCCTCCCTTATACACATCTGATCCCTTCTTTTCTTGATCTCTTTCTGTAATTTTCACAGAAGTACTAGGGCACAGGTGAGAACCATGTAAAATAACTTTTTTAAAAATCCATAAATTTCTACATCCATTTCTTCCTCAAAATTTGTATTTTCTGATCAAACCTTTTCTGCTTTTGAAAAAGTAATACCTCTGGTATGTAGGGAACAACTTCTGCAACTGAACTCCAAAACTTCTTTATCAAACGTGCCTTCATTTCTTCTCAAGGGTTGGCAGCCATGGGAATAAAGAGGACCTTGAGTCAGCTACCCAAGCTAGCTGCTCTTCTGGCTCCTGAGGTGTTTCTACAGAAGCCTCACTTACACATTACTGACTTTGTACCTGGGTGGGGAGTGAGGAATGATTTGGCTTTTTATTCAATAAAAGTACAGATGGTTCCATTTTCCTTGACTCATCTCATGGTACACATTCATCAGATCACATGGCTATTTGGGGATTTTTGTAGCACTAAGTCACTTGCTTGGCTTTGGGGCATATAACAGATGACTTGCCTGGCTTTTAGATTTGTGGATCTTACACTGGGCCTGGCATGGGGATGGGAAGGACATTTTTTTCCATTAAGCTTTTTCACTGTGTTTTGAAAGGAAAAGTTGAAATAGAGTCCCTACTGAGATTTTAACAAGCTGCATGGTGGTAACCATAGGAAATTGGGAAACAGGAAATTTTTGGACAGAAGGAGGCCAAGGAGTCTATCTCAGTCTGTCCTCTCCTCTGAGGTATCAAATGGATGCCATGATATTCTTTTCATGTATACATGTCTGCCTCCAATTTGTTTTCTTCTATTTTGGGCTCAATACATACCATATGATGATCCCCAATAATAGCATCACTGCTGAATGGAATGCAAAATATTGCCAGATCATTCTAATGTCCAGAGAATGCTCAGTGCTTCCCATCTCCCAGGACACACTCATAAAAACATAAAGACAGTTTCTATTCAAGCAAATCCATGGGAAGTTTTCATTTGGAAAAATCATCTCTAATCTTCAAGGGGATGATCAAATGGGAATCATTATAGAATCTGTGTATATCCCAATTATTGGTTTTTTATTTTATTAGTATCTTTTATTTTTATACCATCTTCATGTGGAAACCTATCTTCCCAACCCAGAGAGCCAAACACTGTATTAAAGAATTAAAAAAAAGAAAGAGAACAAAATAAAACTGGATTATTTCCATTTAGCACAACTAAATAAGTGTTCCATAGATATGTATATACATATATATATATATATATATATATATATATATATATATATATATATATATATATATTTTACCCCATCTATACAAATAAGTAAGAGAGGTGCAACTTCTCATTTTTTCTTTGGTGTCAAGTCTAAACATATAATTACACAGCATTCAATTTTTTGTTTCTGTTTATATTTTTGTAGTAAGCGAGTATATAATTTTCTAGGTTTTGCATACTTTACCTCCTGTATGCTCATATGAGTCTTTCCATAATTTTCTAAATTCTTTATATTCATCTTTTCTTGTGCTATATTACTATGTCAATATATCTGTACCACAATTTATTTAGCTATTCCCCAATTAATGGGCATCTTTTTCATTCATTTAATCCATCATTCAGAAAGCATAATTTAAATGATTCATTATGTCTCAAAACATGTACCTGTGCTAAGTACTAAAGAGACAGATCCATTAAATAAGATATTCTCTACAAGGGGGAAACAGTGCAAGAAAATATATATAAGATGAAGAAATATGTATGTTTTATATATTATACACATTTATCAATTTATGTATACATAAAATCTGTAATATATAATGAAAATAAATAAAAATACATACAAATTTGTCAAATATAAGATTAAAAAAGAATACTCCCATTTGGGGAGATCAGGAAAGCTTTCTTATAGGTGGTGTTTGAGCTGTGTCTTGATGGAAGATAGGAATTTTGTGAGACCAAGGTAAAAATGCAGTGCATTCCATGGAAATGACTGGGTCAAAGGCACAAAGAAACAAGATTGCATATCATATGTAAGGAGAAATTTGTCTTGATCACAGGAATAAAAGTGATGAGCAGTAAGTCTGGAAAGATAGTTGGTGACAGGTTATAAAGTTCTCTAAAACCTAACCAAAAGAGTTTCCATTTCATCCTAATGACCAAATCTTTGCTGATGCTTTATTGTTCAGTCATTTTTCACTGGTGTCTGACTCTTCATGTCCTCATTAGTGTTTTTCTTGGCAGAGGTACAGGAGTAGTTTGCCATTTACTTATTCAGCTTATTTTACATTTTACAGATAAGGGACTGAGACAAGCAGAATGACTTGTCCAGGGTAACCCCACTAGTAAATTTCTGAGACTGGATTTGAATTGAGGAAGAGGAGTCTTCCTGACTCCAGACCTGACACTTTATCTATGGAGTCAATTAGCTGCCCCTGCTAATACATAAAATGTTGATATATTGATATATATGTGACTTAACTTCCATTGTGTGTGTGTGTATGCTTAGCAGAAGAGTCTAGGTTAAAGGGTATGAATATTTTAGTCACTTTCTTCATATAACTTATAAATTGCCTTCCAGAATATTTATCAATTCATAACTTCACCAATAGTATTATATTATTTGTGCCTGACTTTTTGCAATCTCTTCGACATGTTCATCTATAATATTTTTCCAGTTTTCTAGACGTGATCAAATTGTTTTCTTTTTGTATTTCTTCTATTATTAGTGATTTGTTTCATAATTTCATATAGTTAATAGTTTTCATTTTTTGGATAACTTCATATACTTTGAACCACTTATCTATTGGGGAATGGCTTTTTTTATCCTAATTCTGTGGCAAGAAAAAAATATATAACAAAATGATTATCCATGAAAAGCTAGAAGGGACCTCAGAAACTATCTGGTTTAAGTATCTTATTTTACATTTGAAGAAACTGAAACCCAGGATAGCTAAGTGATCTGACCAACACTGCATAGGCAGTAAGCAGCAGAAAGAAGATTTGAACCCAAGTCCTCTGATTTGAGGATCAGTGTTTGTTCTTTCCACTAGTATCTAGACTCATTGATTTGCATAACAGATGAAACTTCATCAGGCATCAAGTTCAATCTCCCATGTCATGTAACTCCCATGTACTTTCTGCAATACACCTCACAGGCTGTCATCAAGTCTGAATTCAGTATGGGATGATTTTAATCACAGTAGTCAAATTTTAAAGAACTGGTGAGCTAGAGATTGGTGGCAAAAAAGTCTTATTCAAGAGAAAGAACAAATCATCTGTCCAATGAGAATAGAGAAGCAGGCAAAAGTATAGTTTGAGAAAAAGTTCTAGAGAAAAGAGGGACAAGTGATATAGACTACCTTTGAAGGCTGCAGAGAGGATTTTGTATTTGGATATGGGAACTTTTTAAAAGAGCTTCAGTGACTGGTATAAATGTGTTTAGTGACTTCACAGGGTTATAGTGTATTGGAAGATTTTTAGGGAAAAGTCCATAGGCAGGGAACACTTAAAAAAAACAGGCATATTATATTACAATGATACAACCATGACCTAAATAGTACTAACTAATGAATAATTTTAAAGGAATTATTTTTTATTCCCTAATGCCTGACACTATTTTCACTGAGAACCCTTATCTTAGACCTCCCTTTTCTATTCTTACTGAATTTGTACAGGTCGGTTTTTAGGAAACCAAGCAAATAGATTAGATCTTTTACTTTGATCACATTTTGGACTTAATTAGCATCATGGGATCAATCAGAATAGAGAATTCTTTACATATTTAAGTTTTGTTTGTCCTCCCTTTGAGCATATGCCCAGCTGTCTTCACAGAACCAAAATGAAAATGGAGTAAATAAAAATAAATGAACAGTCCTATTTAATAAGTTCTCACATGTTGCCTTATGAGGTATTTGGTGACCTCTAACTTAATCTTTCATGACCCTTAAGCCCTGAAGAATAAGCAAAATATGTCCCTATTTACTAAGAAATTTCTATCATATGAAAGAAAACCTCTCTCTTAATCTTATACCACATATTCCAGCCCCTTGTCATTTTACATTATAAATAAATAACAAACCAATTTGGCACATGCCCACCGATTAAAAATAAAAGTTGTCAGAGTGAGAGGAGAAAGACAAAAATATGAATTATTAATTATAATATTAAGCAGCACAAAAAAGCTCAACATGAAATGATTATCACCCAAAAAGAGATCTGATGAAAGAAAAAATTTTTTAAAGGACAGTGCTATAACCTTTATTATAATCTAATTCCATTGTCAAATTCTTTGACTTCATAAATGCAATTGCTGAATATACTGAATGGGTAACACGTATATAATATATATATATATATATATTTTTTTTTTTTGCACATAGCTATATGCACTAGTATCCACAAATGCCCATACAATTGTCTCATGTAAAATAGTATTACAAGATATCTTTGGAATATTACTTCATTTGATTTTCCCAACAATATTACAGGATATATTGAATTATTATTACTTCTGTTTTATAGATGAAAAAACTGAAGTTGAATGATGTGTCTAAGGTCATATATCTGGTGAAAGGCAGATGACTTAGACCTAGGCTCAACTTTCTGACTCCGGGTTACTGGAGTCACAAACCCTCATCTTTTAGTCCTTTCTATTATATCACATCATTTCTAAAAATCTCTCTCCTCTAAGAAACCTTTCCTGATTAATCTGGAACAGGTAATCCTTTGTAAATTCCTTATCCATATGACATTAAATTTTTTTATAATGCATAGTATTTATAGTGTTTTTTTTCCTTCTCATCCTACTCACTAAATGATCCCTTCTATGGAAAATAGACTTTGACTAATCTTCTTCCTTTAAGTTCAGTTTTATTTCCATTGCACCATACTATTTCCTTATAACATATTTACTACAGCAACTGTATTTATTGTTAATTGTTGAAGCAATAATGTTAACATGGCAAAATGAAGGACTATCCTTTTTTTTAAAAGAAACTTCTAAAAATAGAAACTCCAAATTAAAGTCAAAATTACAGAAAAACAGTGTTGACTTTCATCCTTCTCTTTCTCCTTGTCTAAATATCAGATGGTTTTAGGTGGCTACAGATGTAATGACTCAATTATTGTTCGTTCTTTATAGCATATTAAAATTTGTATTTTGTTAAGATTCTGAGGAGACTAAAAATGCTTTGGTCCACTGTTTCCTATCAGGATGTAAAGAAATGTCTTGACACATCCCTTAATCTTTACACAGTTTTAACTTAGTTTACATTCCTAACTCGAATTCCTACTCACTGACCTACATATATGTTCATTTCTGGAATAATGTCAAGTTGGGTGATTAGCAGAACTATCACACAGTTTTCAGTTTTCCCTTGCTTTTTTGTTCTCTATGGTAGCAATTTTTATAATCCAAGTTGTAAAGATTGACCTCTGTCCAGCCCATTCAGACCTCCACTGAGATTAGAATAAAATTTTGCATTCTACAACAGGGAATCAAATCTTGAACAGTTAAATGTGGTTTTTCAGAGAAGGCTTCTCTGGAGCAAGCTGGTTCTAAAAATGAGCAAATGAACAGCAATGACAAAAAAAATGAAAATAAAAAAATAAAAGACTTGGTTATTGGGAAGCTGATGGTAATATCATTGTGGGGGGGAGGGGGGAATCTTGTCCTTCTCCCCTTTGCTAGAATAGTGACAATTGATGTCTATAATGATGTTTTAGAGTTTACAAAGCACTATACATATAATTTTTATTTGAACCTCAAACAATGCTTTGATGTACATACTCTTAGTATTACTTTCTCCATTTAAAAGATGAGGTAGCTGAGACTCAGAAAAGCTAAATGATCCTCCTTCTTTGTAGGCTTATATCTTACTTGGTATTATATTCTCTTAATGTATTCCTGTTTTCCTAAAAGTGTATCATCTCCTTGAGGGCATAGGCACAGTGCCTCTCTTCATCTTCTATATTTTCTCAATATAGAACTGAGCACCTAGGTAATACAGTGGATATCATGAAAATTTGAGTTCAGATCTGACCTCAGATGCTTGACACTTACTAACTGCGATCTTGGGAAAGTCACTTTTGCCTGACTGGCTTGCATCCAGGGCCATCTCCAGTTATATCTGGCCACTGGAGGAGAAAGTGAGGCTGGTGACTTAGGCCAGCACTGCCCCCCCACACACACACACTCAAATTCAATTCATGTGCTTGTCATGGCATTACCTCCCTGATCTTTATGGTCTTTGAGAATGAAGAACAAACATCATCATCATCATCATCATCGTCATCATCATCATCATCATCATCATCAATCATCATCATCTAGAATTAGGCCCAGCACAGCTCCTCATAGGAGCACTCAATAAATGTTTATTAAATGGATTTTAAGTGAAATTTATCATGTTTAATCTCAAAATGGAGTTGACCAGTTTGTATTTCTTTTTTTTTCCTTTGCTCAAACAGGTTAGCATTTTTATTTATTTTAAAGGGTTTTTTAAAATACTTTTCTTGTGGGTGGGAGTACAGGTTATATTTGGTTTCAGGAAATGTCTTAACAATATTTTTTGTTTTGTTTTGGAAAGATAGGTAATTTTCCTCATTTGGAATAGTCTCATGAGAGTTACCATGCCTTATGGGCAGAATTCTTGACTTGTTATTCTCATAAATGTTTAGTAGGTTCTATTTAGTAGAGTTTTTCTCTTGTCAGTATAGAAACCTTCCATGACTCATGTTAAGTTTTGCTTGTTCCATTTCAGTTGGTTTTGTCTTGATAGTTTATTCTGTCAAGCGTGATGTTACATTACCATCTCAATTTCCTTGGAGTATTTTAGTTTTCAGTTTTTAAGAGAATTTAATGCCAGGGAAGTTGAAAGGAGGGTAAATCCTGACAAAGGGGCAAGGAGACAGCTATCTTCCTGCCTAGTAGCAGCTCAACCAACTATTTGGTGTTTTTATCCAATTGGAAATGCTAGTGATGGACTAAACTGGTAGTGCCTTGCTTTCAGTGTCAATCTTTGGTATCAGAGTGGTCTGCTTTAGACTCTGATGATGTTTTTTTTTTTAATTTGGATTATTAATTCTACAAGGCATCCCCACCTTGATTGTGATTAAAAAATATCTCGCCATTTTTTCTTTCTGAATGATTGAAAAAGGAAAAGGAGGAAGGTGGGAGGGAGGAAAAAATAACTGCTAAATTACAGTTAGTTACATTTATGTAACATTAAAAAGATTTGGTTTTATTAAAAACCTATAACTGTATTCAGTTACACCACTTAGAGTAAATTCTATGGCCAAAGAACTTTGCTTTTCATAGAAATCTTGTGCATATTCATTGAAATAAATTGAAAAATGAAATAAAATAATAAAGCAGCAATTAAAATTAAATATTATCAGTCAGATAAAAAGGTAGACATCATTACCACTATCATGACTCTGATAAACCCCCACATAAGATAATAAGCAGATAAGAAGCAATGCTAAGTTGTCTTCTATTAGAAACAAATTCTGTTATAAGGAAGAAAAATCCCAAAACCACCCTTTTCTCTTATTATTCATCCTATTCTTACACAAAATTTCCCTTTTGGTCACAGGATTGCAGTCACTTCAGCATTAGTTTCTCACCCATATTCTCATCCAGAAGTGACTTCTACATATCCTGTATTCTACTGGGGCTGCTCATTAAGCTCGGACCTTCCTTGTAAATCATGTAAGTTTCACATCCTTCCAAATCTCACATTTGGGGTTCCCTGATTCCCACCACGTACAGCCATTTTGCAGCTGCTGTCATCATCTGCTCTCCTTCTGTTTGATTTATTCTTAATAACTTCCTTTACCACCCAATTTTGGTAACCATTAGTCTCAATGTATTCCTCATAAAGTTGATTTCTTCCTTGAGGAACTTGTCTTTTGAGTCAAGTTTAACATTTTGAACCACTGAATTATAAGTGAGAAAATACAGCAAGCAGTTAAAAAAGAAAGAGCAGATTTACCAAAACAAAACCTTACAATCCTATCTGCTGACAAATGACTGTGTCTGTATTAGCCAAAGAGCATTCTAGAACCAAAGGAAAAGACATTTTAGCATTCAGGAATTCATACTACCTATTTGGATGGCTACCAGATTAAGAGGCACATAACCTCAGTAAATAGCAAGAAAATAAAATGAAGTCATAAATATGATAATCAAAATAAAATAGCTTATTTGTGTAAATGTTTAAAATCAATGTTACTCATTACTTTAAAGAAAAAAAGGAAGACTGGCTTTGTACATACTTTATAAACTCTTGCAGGAACACAGTGGTTTCTTAACTATTAGCCCAGTGTCATGAAGGTTTGAAATGTATGGTCAGGAGAGAATGAGCCTAGGAAATGGAAGACTGATTCTTTTTTTCAGTTTGTCATTTAATTTCTTTGTAAGATATAAGAGAGTCACTTTGGACCCCTTAGGTTAAAGTGGAAATGATTAATGTTTGAATAACCCTTTTAAACCCCTTTGACACTAGGTATTTTCAGTAATTGTAAAATAAATGTGGATGCACAAATTTTATGATGAACTCTATATAATACTTGTGAAACAAAGGACTTTTCAGTCAGTGATTGCTAAATTTTGAAATCTGTGTATTCATTTTTGGTCATCACGTAATATAAAGGAAAAATTAAATTCAGTAACAATTAGGTACCCAATTTTCTAACTGCCTTTTTTTATGGAAAGTATTTATATAACTAATCCTTCAGGAGTAATGACATATAGAAATATATTGTTTCTATTTAACTTTTTTTTCTGGGTCCAGAAAATAAGATTCCTTGTTGAACTGGAGTCAGGTACATCTTTAGGCAAAATTTTAATTCTGCTTAACTTTAAATAGCATATTTAATCTAATTAGGGCTAGATAGCTTCCTCCTGTTACTTGGAAAGAACTTTTCAACTAGCAAAAATAAATTAACTTTGGAATAAAACAGTGATTCAAGTTGAAAGATGCTTCCTTAGAGATCCTTAAATCCATTGACCTGTTTACAGATAAATAAACAGAGGCATGGTTTTTCCAAAGTCACATAGCTAGTCAGTAGCAAGGCTGGGACTGAAACCTTACTGCCAGGTCTCACTTTAATAGATTTCACCTTATATCAATTAGTTTATTTTCTGGACTCAGGCAAAAATGCAAAATGAATTAGAGATTAGGTAGGTGAGTAGATGCTTCCTCCAAATAAAAGGACTTGGGAAATTGGGAGCCTGGGTGATATAGGAATTTAGTTGCATTTCCCCTTCCAGTAAACATGTACAAGATTTTTATGAAATGCAAAGGTCTTTATTCAAAGGATTTGCTATAAGGGTGATAACTGTATACAATTATTGACCTTTAATAAAGTCAAATGTTTTTGTTACATAATTATGTTACTTCTGACTTACCCATTGTTTAAAAAGCAGTATGCTTCCCTCCACCTTTGTCTGGCATCCATGGATTCACAATGCCAGAGAGAACAGGTGCAGGTTTGAATTTCCTGAACTTATATTTGCATGAAGATTAAGGAAGGACTACCTCCTAGGAACAATCTTGAGGACTCCTGAGGAATTGTGACCCTTTAGGGAGTGGAATTTTGGTTGTTACAGGCAGAAGTTGGGTGGGGAAGGGACAAAAGTGGAGAGAAAGGGTTCTGAGAAGTCTGAGCCTGAGACTGGAGGGGAGATGGGGACACACCATCTGCAGATCTGCAGAAACCTACAAAACAGTTTTGGGAGATAGGATGATACATATTGGACTTCAGTAGGAAAAAACAACTGCTTTTTATGCCAAGGACTCTTGGCTAAGGTGGCAACAGTACCAGACTGCTGAATCTGTCCTGGTTTAAGTAAGATATTGGGAAGTGGAAGTAATAGTGATGGAAATTATACCTTTGTCGGTCATGCATGCATTCATTCATTCATTCATTCACCATTCAGTAAGCATAAATTAATCATCTGCTGTAAATCAAGAAATAGAAAGACAAAAGCAAAAGCACTCTCAAGGGCCTTATATTCTCATGGATGTTGGAGGTTGTGGTGAAAATACTATGTAAGTAAATACCAAATATCTAAAATAAATAAGTTACATGAGTAGAGGTAGCAATTCCTTTTGATTTAATAAGTATTTCTTGGGCATTTATTATATGCCAGGCACCAAGTTAGACAGTGGAGAGACAAAGACAAAACTGAACTAGGAAAGTGATGGTGATCAGTATTGAGCAGTGGTGGTGACATACTCTCTGTTGGGATCTGCAGCAAAAATCAAGTTAGGAAAGAATTGAGCTAATAAAGATCTGGGTGAAACCTGGCCAGCTTTTGCTTTTACTCAGGTCCAAGAAATCAGGTGGGTCTGCCTCCTAGAAAATTATCTGATCACCTGCCAAGGGTTCAAATTCAGATTGAGACCCATAGACCCATGGCCAAATGTGATGCCAACACAGAACCCATGATCACTTGTCCTTACTTTTTAACTAAGCGATCAAAACCCCTCAAACTAAGTATTTTTCAACAATCAGGAACTTTCTGTTGGAACATTCTGTCTTCGTTTTTGTTACAGTTCTCAGAACATTTATTTTAAGTTCCCTATCCCATTCCTGTTGGAGCATTAATTTACAATTTATTACTGTTATCAATGGATCTGGCACTCTCTGTATCACTCATGTCTGACTGGCCTAGTTTCCCATATTCAGTATGTGATCTCTGGCCCTTCTTAAATATTAATTAGTGTAATTGAACTTCTTCCAGTATTTCTAACCTCAGGCACCTGAATCTCCATGTTTTGTTTTTCTCATTAGCGCCAATACCTGCATTTGAAGTCCAAAACCCCCAAGAACTTTTGCGGACTGTCTAAGGTTTGCAGGCTTTTCTGGCAGGAGAAAAGAGCCTCCTGGAATAAAATTAAAATATTCTCTTTACCCCCTTCAATAAAGTGTTTTGCATGGAAAGTCTATTACCAGTCTAAGCTGATGGAAAAATCAGCTAGGATGAATGGGAAAAAAGTACATAATTCTCACTAGATGAATAGCTAGAAGTGGAAACATAGGTCACATAGAATCATCATGCATAGAGATGAGAGCAAAGTATTACCTCATCAGAGTCCATTCTTGTCATCCAGTGTAGGCAGTGACTGGAGGACAACACCTTTTTCCAACCCTTCCTTCTCTGCCAGCATTCAGAATGATCTCAGACGGACATTCTGTCTTTGAATGAAATCTGCAATAAAATAGGAACCACCTCATTCTCTGGAATGAAAACAGGCAAATAAGAACAGAAGAGCAGCCTGGAAATTTTGGTCAAGAAGTCAAAGGAATCAACAGGCAAAACAGAATTTCAAGTGGAACCATAAAAAAAAAAAAAAAAACCTCTTTGCTACCAGACAGAAGGAAGACAGGTAGCAAAGTAGCTGTTGCTCAGGGTACAGGAAAATAAATCTCTTTCACTAAATATGCATATGAAATAAAATAGAGACCCCCACTTGACTTCTGCAGCCAGGGTTCCCCAAGTGACTTCCTGGCTAGACCTGTATACCTCTGTGGGAAGTTTTGCCCTGTCCCATTGGTTTGCCAAGCCTTTAAATGTACAAGGCCAGAAATTTTAAGTTTACAGTTAAGGGGAAAATGCAACTGTCTTAAAAACAAAACCAAAAAACTGCCTGTGGAAAAAGGAAATGTATCTAAGAAGTAAAAATTAAGTAATGCTATGATAGTCTAATCAGGAGACTTCCAGGTTGGGAACTTCTGCTGGTTGAGTGTGTTCATAGATTTGAGTGTTTTGAGTCAAGGGCACAGAATAGAAGATTGGCTTCTGTGCAGGCACTGTTTTGTTTCATAGAAACTCCAGTTTGCTATTTGTCATCTCAGCAAGCTTCTGAATAAAAATGCATTGGTCTCTGATTTAAAAAAAAAATCATTATTTTAACATCTGAGGCTATATCATGCAGTGATCTTTCGGTTTAGTTAGGCTCTTGCCTTAACACTCCCTCCCCAACCTCCCATTTAGATAGCTTATGTTCTCAGAATACTTTGTGGGAAAGAAAGGTGACTGTATTGCCATTTAAGCCCATTGCTAGTTAAAGCACTTGTATCTAAACTCAACTCTGACTTGATTACAAGCCAATGAGGTGGTTTATTTATTTCTTTTTCTTTCAATGAACATCTTATAAAGATGTGAATTGTCTTAAAGAGTGTACACATTTATGCTACACTAATTCAAGGAAGATCTGAAAGTTATCAGAGTCAATTGTATTTGGCAATGGGAAAAGCCCAGTCATGGTCTAGACAGACTATGAAGTAGTTGGGAAGGAAGATAGGAATATCATGCTTAACTGGAAATAGAACTGGTTACATGCAGGAATTAGAGTGATACAAGAAGTATTAGAGGCTTCATATTGCTGTTTTCTGAGGTTTGACTTGATCTATGAGATGAGAATCTTTAGCAACAGGTTTCTATGCTTATTATTTATTTTATCCAGTTATGTTCCAGGGAACATAGGAAAAGTTATGTTGTTGTTGTTGTTGGGTTATTTAAATTTTAATTTTCCTGTGTTTTTGGGCTGCTGCCTGGTCTTGAGAATACTGGGATGGATTTACATCCTGTGTAACTATGGGGATCTGGGCCCATGGTGCTTACTATCATTATTTCTGTTGTACTTGCAGTAATTGTTGCTATTATTATTAATTATCCCTTGTAATTATACAACTCCTTATTTTTAAGGAAAGAAAGAGTGAGGAAATAAACAAACTGCTGTTATTGAGAAATTTGGGGAGCTTTTGAACATTTTAAATTCACTTTTGAACTTTTCAACAAAGACTTCTCTCTATGAATCTTCAAACAAAACATTTTTTGTCACCCATCCAGAATAAAGGACTGACTTATGAGATACTTCCTTTGGAATCATGCATGAGAAAACATAGCTTCTCAGAAGGTTTTAATTCTTCTTTTTCTGATTCATTTTTCTTCCTAGACAGTTATATTGATTTGGAAGTTTATCTCTGGACTAGAAATTTGAGGAAGCAGCACAGGATAGCATAAGAACCCCGAAGTAAGGATAAATTCAAATTACATTGATTTAATTAGTTAACTATGTGACTTTGAACATATCCTTTAGTTTCCCTGGGCCTCAGTTTCCTCATCTGTAAAAGACTGAACTGAGATCAGAGGTTCTTAACCTTATACTTATTATTTTTAAAAATATATCTTATGACTATTTCAATATAATTGATTTTCTTTGTAATTTTATTTTACATATTTAGAAATGTTATTCTGGGAAGGGATCCATAGTCAGATTGGTTTTTTTTAAAGGCTAAGAATCTGTGGACTAGATGGTCACTAAGGCCCCTTCCAGCTCCAAAAATTCATGACTACCTCAAACATTAGTGTATATCCCTAACATCCAAGGAAAAGTCATATCCTCACTTTGCCCCTTACCCCATAATTGTCTGTTTCTGCCTGTGATTTATTTGTGATGGATTTAAAAGATAAGATAATAGTAACCTTGGGTTTACAAAATGCTTTACCTATTTTATCTCAGTCAAGCATCATAAGAAAAGTGTAAGGGAGATAGAATGTAATTGCCAAATTTGATAGCCTTTTCTCAGTCCTTATCCTTCTTGAACCTTACAGCCTTTGACATTGTTGGTCATCTTCTTGAGCTATATGCTCTGCCCTCTCTGGAAGACTGTGAGCTAGTGCTCTCTCTTGGATGCTCTCTCCTGGTTCTCTTCCCATGGGACAGATTATTCCTTCTCAGTCTCCTTTGTTGATTCTTCCTGCCCATCAAACCCACTAATCTCAGGAGCCCTCAAGGCTCTTTCCTGAGTCCTCTCCTCCCTCTCTATTATCTTCCTCGGTGATCTCATTTGTTCCTATGGGTTCAATTATCATCTCTATACTGATGATTCCCATATCTACATAATTAGCCTTAATCTCTTTACTGAATTCTAGTTTTACATCCCCACTGTCTCTTGGATATCTGGAGCTGGATGTCCCACTGGCATCTCAAACTCAACATGTTCTAAAAAGAATGCATTATCTTTTCCTAAACCCTCTTCTCTTCCTGGATCCAATGAGATATTTGTAAAGAACTTAGCACAGTGCCTAACATATTATAGGTACTTAATAACATTTAGTTCCTTTTTTTCTTTCTTCCCTTCCATACTTTACTTCCCTATTACTGTTGAGCTCATCATCACTCCTCCCAGTTTCCCAACAATCCTGATCTGTTCACACACTTATTCTTTCAATCTGACCTATTGCCAAGTCTTGTCATTTCTAGGTTCATAACATTTCATATATGTATTCATTTCCTTCCCTCACATACTCCGGTACAGGTTATTATTATCTCATGGCTGACCTACCTGCCTCATCTCTGTCCACTGCCAAAAGACCTAAAGTGAATGTCTGATCATGTTAATCCTCCTAACAAACTGCAGTGATGCCCTAATACCTAATACCTTAAGATCAACTATACAACCCTGTGGTTTAACTTTAAAAGCCTCCACAACTTGTCCCCTTTCTACTTTTCCAGTCTTCTTATACTTTATTCTTCTCCACTTATTCTAGAAGAGGCATTCTAGAGGACGCAATGGAAGATCTGGGTGTTGTTTGGTTGAAACTTTACGGTGAGAAGATTGAATATGGGAAGAAGGATGTGAGAAATGGGGTTTGAATGAGAATATACAGAGGAGGTGTGAAAATGTTTATCATTGAATGAAGGTTGTTGATCCTGGAGGGCAAATTCAGTATGAAGGGTCAAATGATCAGATGGGAGGTACTGCTTCCTCCTCCCAAAAAGGTTGGAGATTAAACAGGAAAAAGGGCACTGGTGGAAACAGAACCTGTATTGCAGAAGTAAGAGGATGTGGCATAGTAAGAAGAGAACTAGATTCAGGAAATCTGAGTTTTAATTTCAGCTCTATCCTCTGCAAGTTTAACATTTTGTTAGTCAATTAATTGGGTAGGCCTTAGTTGTTTTCCTGTTTGTATAGAGAATAATAATACTTCTGTCACCTACTATTTTTGATTATTGAGTGTAAAGAGATTTGTTGTCATGAACAATGTAGGGTGGCTTCTACAGCATTTTTAAATTATTAAAACCAAATATTGGGGGGGGGCACTTGTAGTAATAGTAACCATCAAACCATATAGAAGATACATCAATTCTTAGGTAACTTCTAGCATTCAAAATTTCTCAGTCTCTCCCCAACCTATATTTTTAATCTTATTGTCAGCCATTCAGCCTCCTTTGTTCCAGCCACATAAGCCAAATCATAGTCCTATATACATGACTTATGCTTTGTAAAATGTTCATACATTTTACTCACAATATGCATTTTCTCACACCTGCTGGAAAAAAATTCTCTTCTTTCCACCCAATCTCTTCAAATCTCATAAAACAAATCAAATCCTTCCTATTCCATAAAGCTTTCACATATTCTCTGACCCATAGTGGTGTCTCCCATGTTTACAGTAAATGCCTGTTCATTCTTTTGGGACCACTAACTGACATATGCTATTCTTATGATTTTCTCCCTAGTCAGTAAAATTTATCTAGCACCTATTGTGTCAGGCCTTAAGTAGATTAACACATTTCTTGAGGACAGGGTCATTTTATGCTACTTAAAATTTCTTGCAGTGACACATTATTCATATCAAACACTCAGTAAATACTTGCTGATCAGTGATTAAATATTTGATGCCAATCTAGAGATCAGTTCTTTGACAGATTGCCCCTTTTGAGTTCTTTTCCTTAGAATATTCTTGTGAGATAGAGATGGAGATAACCGAGCAGATTCAGAGTAGGCTAAATTTCAGAGGTTGATTTCTAGAACATTAAATTTGTCAGTTTAATTTAGAAAAAATTCACAATAGTGTCCGTCCCCACCATAGATTATATTTCGCATCAGATTTAAGGTGTATGTACTTTGTTAAAGACTTTATTCGAAAATGCTTTTAAAGGGAAGAGAGCTGTTTCAGTATATTTAAAGGATTTATTGATTCCCACAAAGCTTTTTAAATGTTTGATAGGATAAAAGCGTCAGTTAACAATAAATCTGACTTATACTTGCATGCCCATCACATATGTACTTGTGGATGAGCTAAAGGTCAGATATAGTGTTGGAGACTAAATTATTAATCATTAAGGAAAATATTATTATTGAACTAGATTTTATTCCTATCTATTGCTATCTTAGATATTTTACTAATGAATGTTCATTGAATTGAATTATGCTGAATTGTGTTTGACTGAAATTCCTTGAACTCACCTATGTCTTGAGAAACAAAGCTGACAGTCCACTTAGAGCCTGGGGAAAGTATACCCTCATTTTTAGCATAGTTGTATAAATGTTCTTCTAAACTCCTTGGTAACTTGTTCTTTATTTTTTTATTGTTAGGAAATAAATATTTATAAAAGGCATAGGGTTGTTATTTCTTCTTTGAATAGTGAGTAGAATGAATGTATCAGTGTGTTGGAGTAAAGGTCTTATAAATAGCTTAGTTTATAAGCTAAAGTCTCTCTTAGATGTATAATTATAGTTAAACCTCATTATTTCAGACTCTACTAATTCAGAATCTATGATCTTCTGAAAAGGGATTAAACTGAATTTTATTTTTGTGCAATCAAGAAAGGATTGAATAAGTAAATTTGTAGTGGAAATGGGATCTTAGGGGACAGGATTAATTTTTAAAATAATGGTTTTTAGTATTTAAGAAGAAACTGTTATTATTTTATTTTTAATCATTAAATTTTAAATTTTGTTATCTTTTTTTGTATTACCTTCCTTTCACACTATTCTCCTTTATCTTTTATCTAAGGAACCATCTCTTTTAACAAAGAATTAAAAGTAAAGAAAACCAATCAATCAATCAAAAACATTTAAGTACCTATTTTATTATAAGCATTATGCAAGATATTGGAGATACCAAGATTAAAAATTATTTTAGGGTAAATGATATGTTCCTATAAATATTTTCAAAATAAATATATAAATATTAGATAATTTGGGAGTAAGAAAATACAGTCCAAGGGGTTGAGGGTTAGCTCACGAAAATCCTCAGGTAGAAGTTGATCCTTGGGCTAAGTTTTTTTTTGTGGGGGGGGTTGTTTTGGGTTTTTTCAAGGCAAATGGAGTTAAGTGGCTTGCCCAAGGCCACACAGCTAGGTAATTATTAAGTGTTTGAGACCGGATTTGAACCCAGGTACTCCTGACTCCAGGGCCGGTGCTTTATCCACTGCGCCACCTAGCTGCCCCGGCTAAGTTTTACAGACTATGGATTCTTTTTTTTTGTTTGTTTGCTTTTTTGGGTTTTTTGTTTGTTTTTGCAGAGCAATGAGATTAAGTGACTTGCCCAAGGTCACACAGCTAGGTAATTATTAAGTGTCTGAGATCCCATTTGAACTCAGATCCCTTAGTCCAAGGCCAGTTCCCTGTCCACTATACCACCTAGCTACCCCAAGACTTTGGATACTAAAAGAAAGATATTAGGAAGGCCTACATTCCAGATTTGGGAGATAGTGTATGAAAAGTATTGCAGATAGGAGTTCCCTGTTTGAGTAACAGCAATAAGGGTTGTTTGAATAGATTATAGGATGAAGACTAGAAAGATAGATTGGAATCATGTTGTAAAATTCTTTCAGTGACAAAAAAACAGATTTTTTTTTTATAACATCTTAAAGGAAATAGGAGGATACTGGAGTTTATCAAGTAGGAGAGAGACATGATCAAACCTGTGCTCTAGGAAAATCACTTTGTAGGGTATTTGGCAGGGAAGGGTGAGAGATGGCATTCAGTATCAGTAAGGAGTAAAGAACTGCACTATATAGTCTTAACTATGTGAGTACAGAGAAGACTAAACCAGGTGATGTTGGAGAAGCAGAATCAACAAGATTTTACAACTGATTTAATATTTGGGTAAAAGAGAATGAGAAGTTGAAGATGACTTAGAGGTTGTGAATCTGAGTAACTAGAAGGATGTTAGGAAGAAAGTTTTTGGAGGAAAGATAATGTTCCATTTTGTACATAATGAACTTGAAATACTTGTGAGACATCCAATTTGAAATACCCAGTAGGTAGTTCATGAATCAGTACCATGGCACAAAATAATGAAGAATAAAATGAACCAAATCAAGAAAACATTGTGTACAATAACAATGATATTGTTTTAAAAATTACTTGAGTCACTGTTATTTTGACCATTAAATTAACTATAAGGGACATATGAAGAAAGATGATATTTGAATACAGAGAAAAAACTTGATAAATTGAAGCATGTATAGAATAATTTCACACACACACACACACACACACACACAATACCTATTTATGTCTAATGGTAGCCATCTCTAGGGCAAAGGGAAGAAAAAAATTTGCAACATATCTCTATTATATATTTAAAAGGAATAGCAATTTATGCATAATAGATTTGCAGTTTCATGTACAATCATCTTTTTATTATACAATGTTATGGAAATTCTTATTTTATTTCAAAAATTAAAAGTAATTTAAAAAAAAAACTGGGATTGATAGAGATGACATTTAAACCTGTGAGAGCTAATGAAATCACCGAGAAAAAGAGAGAAAAGAGAAGATGGTCAAAGATAGAGGTTGTTCAGAGCAAAAAAAAAAAAATCAGCAAAACTAAACAGTCTTCCATATCTGACAGCATATGTTATGTTTCATACCCACCATCTTCAAAACTCTTCAAAGAAAGGATAGGGACTGTATTTTCTCTTCTCCTTTTTTTTGATGAATAGAATTTTATTTTTTTCCAATTATATATAAAGATAGTATTCAACTTTCATTTTTATAAGATTTTGAATTCTAAATTTTTCTCCATCCCTCCTTTTCTTCCCCTCTCCCCAAGAGGGTAAGCAATTCGATATAGGTTATACAAGGAAACATATTTCCAAATTAGTCATGTTGTGAAAGAAGAAACAGAACAAAAGGGAAAAGCCACCAAAAAACAAAACCAAAAACAAAATTGAAATTCTATCTGTATTAAGAATCCATAGTTCTTTCTCTGGAAATAGATAGCATTTTCTTTTTTTTTTTTTTTTTTTTGTCTTTGGAATTGTCTTATATCACTGTACTGCTGAGAAAAGCTAAATCTGTCGTAGTTGATCATCACATAATGCTGCTGTTCATGTACACAGTGTTCTGGTTTTTCTCACTTCATTCAACAGTGATTTATATAAATCTTTTCCACATTTTTGCTGAAATCTGCCCACTTAGGATTTCTTATAGAACAGTGGTATTCCATTACATTCATATACCACAACTTGTTCAGTGCCATTGATTGATATTCCATCAATTTTCAATTCTTTGCTGCTTCAAAGAGTTGTTATAAATATTTTTGTACAAATGGGGATATTTCCTCCTTTTTATGATCTTTTTTGGATACAGATTTAGTAGTGGTATTACTAAATCAAAAGTTATGCACAGTTTTATAATCCTTTGGGCATAGTTCCAAATTGTTCTCCATGAAGGGTAGATCAGTTCATAACTCCAATAGTGAACCAGTTTTCCCACATCCCCATTTTCCTTTTCTGTCACATGAGCCAAAGTGATTGATGTGAAATGGTATCTCAGTATTATTTTAATTTGCATTTCTCTAATCTCTAATGATTTAGAGCATTTTATCAAATGATTATAGATAGCTTTAATTTCATCTGAAACCTACCTGTTCTTATTCTTTGACCATTTATCATTTGGATAATACCTTGCATTTTTATAAATTTGACTCAGTTCTCCATAATTTTGAGAAATGAGCCCTTTATTAGAAACACTTGCTATAAAAATTGTTTCCCATCTTTCTGCTTTCCTTCTAATATTCATTGTATTGTTTTTGTTTGTGCAAAAGTTTTTTAATTTTATGCAATCAAAATTATTCATTTTGCATTGCATAATATTCTCTATCTTATTTGATTATAGATTCTATCCCTCTCCATAGATTTAACAGGTAAACTATTCCTTGCTTTCCTAATTTTCTTTGTTATCACCTTTTCTATCTAAATCATGTACCTATTTTGACCTTACCTTGGTATATGATGAGAGATGCTGGTCTATGCCTAGTTTGTGTCACACTATATTCCAGTTTTCTGAGCAGTTTTTTTTTTTAAATCTAAGTTCTTATCCCAGAAACTAGAGACTTTCTCTTCATCAAACAGTAGATCACTATAGTCATTTACTACTATTTCTTGTGTGCCTAATCTATTCAATGATTCACCATTCTATTTCTTAGCCAGTACCAAATAACTTTGATGATTATCACTTTATAATATAGTTTTAGATCTGAAATAGCTATGCCACCTTACTTTGCATTTTTTCATTAATTTTCTTGATATTCTTGACCTTTTGTTCTGGAAGATGAATTTTGTTATTATTTTTCCTAGTTTTAAAAATATTTTGTTAGTTTGGTATGACACTGACCAAGTAAATTAATTTAGGTATAATTGTTACTTTTATTATATTTTCTCAGTCTTACCTATGAGCAACTGATATTTTTTCAAGTTGTTTAGATCTGATTTTATTTGTGTAAAAAGTATTTTGGAATTGTGTTCATACAGTTCCTGGATTTGCTTGGCAAACAGACTCCCAAATAGTTTATATCGACTGTAGTTTATTTTAAATGGAGTTTATTTTTCTGAGCCTTGCTGCCAAAATTTTTGGTAATATATAAAAATTCTGATAATTTCTGTAGGTTTATTTTATGACCTGTGACTTTGCCAAAGTTAGTTATTTCAAACAATTCTTACTTGGTTATCTAGCATTTACTAAATATACCTCATATCATCTGCAAAAAATGGTAGCTTTGTCTCCTTGTTGCCTCTTTTAATTCCTTCTATTTCTTTTTTCTATTCATTACTAAAATTTATATTTCTAATACAATATTGAATAAAGTAGTGACAATGGGCATCCTTCTTTCACAAACTTTGATCTTATTGGAAAAGTTTCTAGTTTATCCCCCTTACAAGTAATGCTTCCTGATGGTTTTAGATAGATGCTACTTATCATTTTAAGGAAAGCTTTATTTATTCCTATATTCTCCTGGGGTTTTTAATAGGAATGGGTGCTATATTTTGACGAAACATTTTCTGTATCCCTTGAGAAAATAATATGATTTCTGTTGGGTTTGTTATTGATATAGTCACTGATAGTTTTCCTAATATTAAACTTGCCCTGCTTTGCTCATATAAATCCTACCTGGTAATAATTTATTATGCTTGTGATAAATTTCTGTAATCTTTCTGATAATATTTTATTCAAAATTTTTGCATTAACGTTCATTAGGGAAATTGGTCTAAAATTTTCTTTTTCTCTTGGCTTTTCCTGGTTTAAGTATCAGCGCCATATTTGTGTCATAAAAGAAAGTTAGAATTCCTTCTTCAACTATTTTATAGTTTCTATAATATTGGAATTAATTGTTCTCTAAATGTTTGGTAGAATTCACTTGTAAATCATCTTGTTCTAGAGATTTTTTTCCCAGGGAGTTCATTGATTATTCAATTTCTTTTTCTAAAATGGGATTATTTAAATATTTTATTTCCTCTTCTGTTGAACTGGGCAATTTTTATATTTATTTTTGAAAATATTCATCCATTTCACTTAGATTGCCAGTTTTATTTGCATACAAGCCCTAATTGTTGCTTTAATTTTCTTTTCATTGGTAGTAAATTCACCCTTTTCATTTTTGATACTAGTAATTTGGTCTTCTTTTTTAGATCAAATTAGCCAAAAGTTTATTTAATTTATTATTGATGTTTTCATAAAATCAGCTCTTAGTTTTATATATTAGTTCAATAGTTTCCTTACTTTTAATTTTAATTTAACTGGGGATTTTTAATTTATTCTTTTATAGTTTTTTGTATGCCTGGTCCATTCATCTGCTCTTTCTCTATTTTATTCATATAAGTATTTAGATCATCCCTTCTTTGGAGTTAAGCTTGTTTGTAATAATTGCACATCATTTTTTTTATGTTCTTTGCATTTATACTTTTGTAATCTATATGTATATATATAATATATATGTGCATATATATATATATATATATATATATATAATTTTCCTGATTCTACTTCTTCATTCTACATCAGATCATTTAAGTCTTCTTATTTTTCCTTATATTCTAAACCACAGTCTCTTTTGGCTCAGTAATATTCTGTTATACCAATAATCAACAGTTTATTTAATCTTTTTGCAACACATGGGCATTTACTTTGTTTCTATTTTTGGCTACCACAAAAAATATTACATTGTATATTTTATCACTTATGGGCCATTTCTGTCTTTGTCTTCCTTGGGTTAAGTGGAATCTCTGAATGTAAGGTACAGTAACTTTAAAATTTTTATGTTAATCTTAAAAATAATCTATTAAAGAGCTTCAGAAGATAATATTTTATAATCTCAATTGTAGTTATACTAAAGACATGAAAGCAATCTTTTTTTTTCTTTTAGTGGAAAGAGAATATAATTTCATTTGTGTGGGAAAACCTGCTAATGGGAAATGAAATCTCTACCAATTCACATTAGAAATTGTTTAGAAATTTATAGATTAATTGACTTGCTTAGGGTGATAGTAATGTATTGGAAGTGGAAACTGAACTAAGTTCTCCTGAAATATGAGGTTAACTTTCTCTCTGTTATTCTGTGGTTCTTAATTATTCTATAGTTTTGGTTTTTCAGTATTTCAGGTAGATTTTTTTCCCTCTCTAATTAGTTCATGTTATTGTTTACTCCGTGACTGTCAAAGAATTATAGAATCAAAGACCATAAGAGATACAGGAAGAAATTATCTAATTCAACTATCTTATTTTAGAAACAAAGAAAGTGAAGACCACAGCAATGAAGTGACTTCCAATGTCATACAAGTTTTGGCAGAACAAGATTTCTGGTTTCTTGACTCCTGACCCACTTATTTTTCCACTTTGATAATTGTTCTTGAAGGCAGGAACTGTACCCCCCCCCATCTTTTTGTATTCTGAGCCCTTGACACTGAGCTGTTACAGAATAAGGACTTAACTGCTTTATTGTGGAACATTTGTCAGTCTTAGAGCCTTCAGAGAACTCAACAGATTATCTCCATTTTTTCTGCCTTTGAGAAGGTAAATTATGACTCATTTTTAATCAAAGGAATTTTCATTAATAGATCACTAGAAAAATAAGCATGGTAGACTTCTTGAATTCTTCTCATAAGCTTTTTAAAAATGTTCTTCCTCTTTCCCAGCAAAACCATCTTCACAAAAGACAGTCTTTTTTTTCATTCTCCCCTGTGGAGAAGATAATTTGAAGGGGCACAGGAAGTTGCTGGCACCTTTGAAGCGCTAGCCAACAGTATAGGTCACATGGATGAACTCCTTCAGGCAGATAATTCCATATTTACTAAGAGGTTTTGCAGAAAAGGGATTATCAGTTTAGGCAATTTGCTGTCTCTTGATCTTGTGTTTGTAAATCCAATCGTTTACATACCTCCACTTTGGGTAACTCCATGCAATATATGGTTCTACAGCTGAATCTTTGTTGAGTGTAAGAAATGTGTCAATGTATGTCCTTTTCAGCCTTTGAAGCTGGCATCTTCAATAGCTAATTCCAGTCACCAAAACTAACTTGAGTTCTGCAGGTACTTAAGGAGTTGCAGGGTTTTCCTGCCATTTTAGCTCACTGAATTTCCCTTCTGTACATCTGTTTGTATTCCAGGATGGCAGACTTTACGTCTTTATAGACAACTTCCCTCCATATCTTCCAATTTATTTTTTTTAGAGCCATCTTCTTTTCATGTGTTTGGCCTCTAGTTTTGGAAAGACTTTTTGCCTTTCAAAAGGCATTCTGGAACAGATGGCAGCTTCTTTTTCTTTTCTTTCTTGCTCTCCATAATTCTATTCAGAAAATTGAGAGAGACCGCATCTCAGAAAGGAAAAAAAGACTTCTAGAATTCGAGAATCTTGAAGAGGAAAAGGACTTAAGGAATCATATAGTACAGTCTGTTTTGGCTTAGAAATGAGACAGAGACCTAGAAAAATAGAAAAATTGTCCATTGACAGCTAGCTAATTAGGCAAACCTAGAACCTAGGTCTTCTATGACATTGGTGCCATTTCCATTGTACTGTTCTGCTTTCTAAGCAAGTTCACATCATCCTCACCCTCATCATCATTATAACTCACAACTTTATTATCCTTAATGGTTTACAAAGCACTTTATAAATAATAACATTTCACCCTCACAATCACCCTCTGAGACTGATGCTATTACTATTCCCATTGTACAAATGGGAGTTCAAGTGAGTGGCCTAGTGTCACATAGCTAGTAAATATTCATGATTGTTCTGAACTCAGGTCTTCCTGATCCCAAGTCAAGATTTCAGTCCACTGTGCCACCTAACTGACTTAATAAGACTGTAAATAAGCTGCTTTACTTAATAACTATTGAAGGAGGAATTGGAATTCAGGGCATTTTCTTCCAAGTGTAGTATTCTTTACACTTAACCTTCTTGAAGTTAGTTAACTTACTTGTAATTCTCGTAATTCAAAAATAAATAAATAGATAATATTTTGATTTTATAGAGTCATCACTTCCAAATATGTCCTTCTCCTGTTTCTTCTCCATCTAGCTCTTCCTTACAATGAACTGACAAAAAGAAAAATAAAAGTAATCCACCAACACAAATCAAGTAATTCTCCACATCTGACAGTAAATACAAGATTTCACACACAATCTCTACCTCTCTGCAAAGAGATTCATACTTGCACATAATTTTACAGCATTCAGTTTTATTATTGTTGTTTCCATTACCTTGGTATATATATATATATTTAGTACATATATTACTTTTTGATTTTCCTTATTTTACAAAATTCAATTTTGTTATTGTTTCCATTATTTGATATATAGTTGGTATATATATATATATATATATATATATATACATTTATTACTTTTTTGATTCTCCTTATTGCTCATTAATTTATGTCTTTTCTTGTTTCTGTATTTTTCATATTCCTAATTTCCTACAGGTTAGTCATATGCCATTGAATTAATATACCTGAATTCCCCAGTGAACATGTATATTCTTTGTTTTTCCTTCTTTTCTTCTACAAAAAAAAGTGTTACTATGAATATTTTGGTGTATATGAGACTTTCCTTATCTTTGATCTAGTAGAGGGAAATTTTAGCTACTTTCTTAGTATGATAAGAATTGCTCTCTATAATGATGGTATCAACCTTTAGTTCTACCATAGTATATTAGCATATTGTTTTTCTTTAATGATGCTATCAGTGACTACTTTTGTCTTTTTGTCTACTTTGTCAGTTTTCTGGGTGTTAGGTGAAACTTCAGGTTATTGTATTATTTTTATGACTATTGACTTGGAAGAGTCTTTCATATTTTTATAATAGTTTGCAGTTCTTAGAACATTTGTTCCTATTTTTGACTATTTATCCTTTGGGGATTGGCTCTTGTTTTTAGGTATTTGAGCTAATTCTCTATAAATCTTAAAGATCAGGTCCTTAACAAAATTATTTTGTGGGAAGTTTCCCCCTATGTAACCACATACACACCCTACTCAACAGCTTCCCTTCTATCCCACTTGTTTGTGAAAAAAGCTTTCCAATTGGATAATCTAATTCATTCTTTTGTCTTCTCAATTTTTTATTCAGTTAGGAATTCTCTTTTTAGCATAGCTATGAAAGTCCTGATCTCATTCTTTTCTAGTTTTTTTTTAATGCTATGACCTTTTTATTAACTTTTAAATATCCATTTAGAGCTTATTTATGATATTTGGTGTAAGATATTAGTTTCAACCTAATTTCTTCCAAATTATTGTCTACTTTTCCTCATAAGTTTTTCCAAATAAGAAAATCTTCATCAAATAATGTACATTATCAAATTTATCAAACATCCATTACTAAGTTCAGGAATTATTCTAATTTGTAAGTTATCTGGTAATCACCTAGAAAATTGCTCCTGCATTGAGTCCAGGCAGTAACTCTTTACCCTCACTATTATCTTATGGGTCAACTTCAGAGTAGACATTTGATAAATGCTTATTGAATTGAATTGTTATTACTGCCCAATCTTTCTGATAATAGTATACTGTCAGCCCTCACTCTTAGCCCTCCACCTCTCAAAAGAAACTGGGCATTATTTTTATACAAAGGATAATAGAATGAGCTTGTGATCATTTCATCATTCCATTAAGGACTTGCCTACTAAATCCCATTTTTCTTTTCTTTGTCTGATTGGGAGGGGGGGGGGGTTTGTGGAGAGGGTGGAGTTGATCTTTCTCTGGAATAGTCAGAACACTATAAGTATCTAATTCATTACTTTGTAAAGAATTTGAGGATACAGTGAGTATGAAAAGAGCTATTGAAACAAAATTCCTCCTTAAATCAGTGTATTGTGCCTATCCTGATAAGAATTAGAACCTGTCAGCTACTTGAGAAGCTGCAGCTTGGGTCATCCAACTATTCAGTTTGGGACATGCTGATGAAAAGGCAAGAGAAGAGGCAGCCATCAGAGCACAGTGTTAAGTGTAATTGTGGGAAACCATTCATAAAATGTTGTGGGATTTGGGAGAAACTGGTCCTCTTAATGGACATTTTCATAATTAAAAAAAGAAAGTAAGAAACAAGGCAGTATTCACATCAGTCTGCATTTGCTTCAGATAAAAATAACAGGGAAGGGTGTAACCTTGCCATGTATCCTGATCTAATGTTATTTTTGCAAGTTAGGCTGTTGCAGAGCCATTGGTCAGCTAGATACTGGACTAGCCATCAAATCAAGAATCTCTAGGTTCATTCTTCATTGGAATCCCTGCATTAATCGGAATGATAAAGAGCTACCTTTCGATTAATCCTGTCCTGTACTTTAGAGGAAAGGTACTGCAGTTTAATTACTGAGTGAAATCCACTTTGTCTGATCTGCCAGTCTGTGCTGTAATGTCATAATATAATCAGCATCGCCCTCATCTGAAATAGGGGCTGCGAAGTCCAAGGACCTGTTTGATTGGAAGAAATAAAATGATGTTCAAACAACAACCAGCCGCAGTGCTGTAATTACCCAACCTTGTTTGCATCTGTCTGTCATTTTCCCCATTGGCTTGTCATGACAGCAAGGGAGAAGAGGGAAGGAGAGGGGGTGAATGAAAAAGAGGATGACCTAATGGTTAACAAACTAGGTGTAGGAGGGTAGGGCCACCTTGTATAAAATCTTAAGGCTAATTAAACTTGGAATTTCTTTTTAATATATGCCCCACTGGCTGCTACAGTTTCTACAAATCCAAGCTGTACTATTCTTTGAATGTCTGCCTGTAATTAAAATCATTCTTTAGTTGAGAGCCTATAGTTTTTCATTTCTTAAAATTATGTTTTCTTTTAAAACTGTCAATGACTTGGCAATTTTTTTTCCTTTTGCTGTATTCTGATGTAGCTACTGAAACTGAGAAATAGAAAGAATGTTCCCAGGTTTTTGTGTTTCAAGTTGCTAGAACCTTATTAGGTTGACATAGAGACAGTTCTTTTTCAGAAGCCTTGGGGCATAAAAAGGTACCCCAGACTATTGAGCTTTCCTGATCAACTGTTAAAATTATCCATAGCTAAGGACCTCAGGGTTTCCCAGAATTGCTCTATAGCAACTTCAGGGATGAGATCTCTTAAGCCATTCTTCCTACCACAGCAGGACACTCTTGGAATAATCAGGGAATAAGAGGGGTGCTTGTTTGTGTGTGTGTTTGTGTGTGTGTGTCTGTGTGTGTGTGTCTGTGTCTGTGTGTCTGTGTGTCACAGGGCTGATAGAAGTGCAAGGAGAAAGACTGCAATGGAGGACACAAAAGTTCTTAAAATTGCAAGACATTAAGATCATAGGTCCGAAGAATGATTTTGAAACATCAGATTCAAAATCTTTGCTTCATTCTAAATTCTTTGCCTCCTCTGACTCTTATAACCCACCAGTACCACAACTGCTAAATAATCCCATAACTTCATTGATTATCTCACTTCTCCAAACTAGATCCTTTTCCTTACCTTGTTGTCTCTACTAATGGGAGCAGTACTTTTTTAGTTAGTCTCCAAACTTCAGAAATCCCTTTGATCCTTCTGTGCCATTTGCCACATCTAGCCTTCAAGTCCTATTAATTGCTTCTCCTGTCATGTCTCTTGAATTCATCATTTCTAGGAAAATTTTTGACAAAGAGGAAAGAGAGTACATTCCAAATAGAGAAGGGAACATTGCATATATGGCAATAAAGATGATCAGTTAAGGGGGGGAGGGGGAGCATGATATGGAGGTAATATTTAGAAAATATTAGTTGTTCACACTGACATACAAAACGAGTATGAACAAAAGATATCAAATAGGTTGCTTATGAAATCTAACTTTGAAAGAGGCCTACTATGATAACAGTGAGGCCTGTTTTTTCAGTGGCTTTGCATGTTGTTTCCTAATAAAGGAAATAACTACTTTGTATTCTTAGCACTTAACAGAATACATGGAATATAGTAGCACTTAATAAATGCTTGTTAACTTGACTAACTTGTTGACTGATTGACTAGAAGATACAGATTTAGAGGTCAGCGATTTAGTGATGATCACTGATCAAAGGAGTAGATGGAGTCTCTAAGTGAAAGGGATCAGAAAGAGAAGTTCTGCCAAAAGTAGGACTGAACAGAGAAGTAAAAGAATGGAAAGAAAGGAATTAATTAGGTTGTGCACCCTCTTCCAGAGAATTATGGCTAAATAAATCCTATATGCATATAGGGGGATGGAATTATCTAGAGGACCTTACTAGCACAATATGGTAAATTAATGTGACAATCCTATAGAATGAAGTTGCTGTGCAGGACATTTGGCCCATAATTATAAATCTGTCCACTTTGCAAATTGCAATTAAAATTTGACATGAGAAACAGAAGTTAAACAAACTCATAGCCAACCCATAGCCATATTTGAATTTAATAGAGGATTTTCAATGAAGCTGTCATGTGACTATTTTTCTTTAAAACTTCTTATCAACAAAGTGAAGGCTCCCTTCATTATAGAGTGGAAAGAATACTGTTTTTTGGAGCTGGAAATGCCTGGATGTGTGTGTGTGTGTGTGTGTATGTATGTATGTATGTGGTTTCACAGGTTACTTTCCATGTCTTCTAAACTGAAGATATTATTCATAGTGGACCTACAGAGTTTTGTTATGATATAGTAAAAAACATTATGCATGTTGTTTCACTAGGAAGTTTTTCATTAGCGGACTTTGATGGTTAAGAATTTTAATATCGGGGCAGCTAGGTGGCACAGTGGATAGAGCACTGGACCTGGAATCAGGAGTACCTGAGTTCAAATCTGGCCTCAGACACTTAATAATTACCTAGCTGTGTGGCTTTGGGCAAGACACTTAGCCCCATTGCCTTACAAAAACCTAAAAAAAAAAAAAAAAGAATTTTAACATCTCTTGGAATACTGCTGACCAAAGACAGACTTCACACCAAATCCCCTAAAACAGAACAACCTGATACTCCAGTCATGTGCTTTGTGAGGTACTTGTCTTTTAAAAAAAAAAGCATATTCTTTTGCATGAAAAAATTCAACTGCAACATGGCCTTCCTGACATCAGATTAAATTATATTGTGTCTCATGAGAATTTTTTTAAGTCACAGGGTGAACTGATGAGCAGTTGGTAGCAAGGAATTCAGATGATCCCCAAACTCCAAAATACCATGCTGAATGGGCAGTAGAGGGGAGCAGAAGGGAATGTGATAGTATTGTAAAAAGCCACACTATGATAACGTCATTCATGTTTTACTTTGTTTTATTTTAAAATGAAATGAGTGCAGACAGATCAGACTGCATTCCATTTGTTTCGGATGGAATAGCAGACCCTCAGGCTCTGCATGAGGTTCAGTGACAGAACAGTGTAGGCGAGCCGCTGTGCTTTCAGTGGCTGTGCACCTGTGGATATAAAGAAACCTTCATTATGCAGGGTTCCCTACGTCTTTCCCTTTTGTAATCCCCAGATTCCAGAGCCCAGTGTGTGCATGTCCATAGTCACTTTATTTTCCATGTGATCTGAATGCCCTCCATTTTGAGATTACAGTGATAAGCCACTGCCTCATTTGACCTCCTTTCTTGTTTTCCTTCTTTATTCTCACTCACTCTTGGGATTTTTTTTTTTTGTCATCAAAAGACTTACTCTAGGATCAGACTCTTCCAGTGAAAGGTTATAAGCAGTAACCATGCCTCCTTTCTGTTTTATGTATTCTGGCTTTTCCTGCATATTTGGATTTTAAGGTTAAAGTTTAACTAGCTAGACAACTGTTTACAAAATCGTTGGTTGATAATCAGGATTGGTGCATTGCTTTTTCCCCCCCTTGGATTAATAAGATTAGGGTTTAACTTAGTGAAACAGGCCATAAAAATAATAAATAAATAAATGAGATGAAAATAAAATTATTAACACAAGAGCTTCTCTTTAGAGGTTTGCATGACTCAAAATTGGATTCTTAGTTTATCTTGAGTGAAGGAGAAAAATGTAAGACTACTTCTATACAATTTAGATTTAAACCTATCATGGAGGGGTTTGTGCCAAATAAAGGATGTAGTCATTTTCCTCTTTAAGAAATCAATGGTCATGTTCTTGTTCCATGATTTTTGTATCATCACAACTCATAGAAATACCTGGGATGTAATTGTGATATTATATTTGGCTAGTTTTCTTCCTTCTTTGCCATGCTATTTTCTGTTCCTTTATGGTAATCTGGTTCAGTCTCTTATATACTTATATACTCTTACATACTGGTATATATACCTATTATTCAGGTCTCAGATAAAAGATGATTAAATGTTTAGGCTGCCTTCAAGCAGTCAAAATACCATTCCTCCCTGTCAGTACTAATTCTCCATCTGGTAGGTGAAGACATGATTTTGTTCCAGAGTGCCTTTGGAGAAACCTTTGTCCTTTGAAGAAGCGCAGAGGGATTTAACTTAGCTCTCAAAAAAAATTCCAGATTCCCCATTTTAATGAGATAGAGCATTTCTTTTCACTTCTTGGTGTTTTTTTTGGTCTTTAGTCATAATGTACCTAAAAAAAATTTGGATATATAGTGGCAACATATGAATCATCAAAGGACATTCTCACAATTCCGGTGATTGAAAGTCTATGAAAATCTCAAATCAAAGTTGTGATTCCTAATCCTGTAATATAAGGTGTACATCCATGTTACTAATGCAATATAACAAGTTTCTGTGGCATCTGGAGGAATGGAAGCTATTCTATATGTTTGGCCAATATTTATAAATCTTCCCATCTTGCAAAATACCAAATGATCATTATTTAGGGCTCCTCAAAGCCATTAGCTAAAGACTCCAACTTGAGATAAACAGAATAAATGGGTCAAATAGAAATGGTATTATTATGGTATATGTGCATTTTTACTGTGAAAAGACTGAATGCACAAGAAAAGCATTTATTAAGAGTTTCCCATTTACCAAAGACAGTGCTAAGTAAAAGAAAATAAAAACAGCCCCTGCCCTCAAGGAGCTCATGTTCTAACAGGGAGAGACAACATATTAGAAGGTTCCATGTAAGTATAGAAAATTGTCATGGCCATTCATTTCTCCATTTCAGATTCTTAAAACTTCAATATCCTGAAGATAACTTTAACATTGTGTGCATAAGAGAGGTATATGAACAAAGGACTATAGCAGAAGGATCTATTTCCTTGAGGTTTGTTGCCCTCTCAGAAAAACGTTCCTTTTTTGTGTAGATATGACTTTCTAAGTAAAGGAAGATGGGTAAGATAACAGAATCATTTCATATATACCTCAAAATGCCTGACAGAATGAAAAAATCTCTAGGGACTATGGTTTCACAAATTCTCTTTTGTCACCTCTGGTTCATATTTCTTGAATCGCTGTCTACCTTTCCCTACATTCTAGAAGTAGCAGAAATCATAAACGTTTATCTTTCTCCATGAAAGTGTCAGAGCCAGAGGGAGCAACGATTGTAGAAGGTTGTTCAGGGGAAACTGGCTAACCAAAGCTACGTTATTACTTGGTAAAATTAACATAATTTCAATTCATAGAAAATGACCACAGTGTCCATGGTTGGCAATAGATGCACTCCTTGGCCATCTTATGGCATTTAGATCTAAGAGTTTTTAAACTGAATAGAGGGAAAAGAAATGGTAGGCAGAGAGATAAAATGCCAAGTGGAGGATGAGAAGGGCGATGGCACAAAGGGGCATAAGTGTTACATAGTGAGGGCCCTGCAGACCAAAAATGATTGTGTTTCTAACGCTATTGATTTTTTCAGCAGCTGATATTTCAATCTGGGTGCAGTATGTCTGTGAGTCTACGCACACTGTCAAGAAGAAATATGATAGTGTCTTAAAAGATTAATAATATCGCTGGTCCTCTGGAGGCCTGTCTTAATTCACTGGCCTGTTCCCTGGCATGTACTGTAATTTATCTAGTCTGATTTGAATAGCAAATGGCAATCGGCTGCCATTAGGGAAATGGGCATCATTCTTATTGATCCAGCATGGGCTGGATTTTATTTAAGGAGAGCTGCAAAATGTTATTAATTTCAGGAGGAAAAACTGAAGGGAGAGAGGTTTTTCCAAAATATTTTTTTGGAAATGTTCTACCTTAAAAGGGAGAAGGGATTCAATGTACTATGTGTGTAGGAGAACAGAAGCAGGAGATCATGCTGCTCTATGTATAGGGAAACATTCAATTTGTTTTCAGCCTCCTTGTTTACCAGTGAAAAGCTATTTTCATGATTATGGGAAAAATTTTTTTTTCCATTGAAGGAAAAAGTCAGCTCTGACATGTTTAGGTGAATAAGTCTGGGAATATCTCATAATCATTCACATTTAACAGTATGTAAAATGGGTTAAATAAAATCCAGTAAAGAGTTATGAAGTTTAATTAGTGCTTGCTTCACAAACTGAGTGAAAGAAAGGTGTTGTAGAAGAATAAAACATTAGAAAGATCCAAGAGAGAGACAGATGTTTAAAATTTGAGGGAAAGGAGGAAAGTAGAACATTTGTTATTGCTCTTCAGTCAAGAACATTGAGAGAAAAATTATATTCTGGTTAATGCATGAAGAATAGCTTCATAATTTTCATTATCCATGATGAGCATTTCACAGTCTTGTAGCCTATACAATTGCCCTTTAAGATTATCCTGTTCTTGGAGAATGTAAGCCTGCATTATAACTCCAGCATCATTGAGGTCAGATATTGGCAGCACTATAGCAAATGTCAGGGAAATTCAGCTGGACCTCACTCAATCTTTCAGCCCTCTCATTTTCTTACCAATAACAACAAAAAAATGTGATAGGTAAGTGTTCACCCCCCACACACACACACACACAAACACTCTCACTCCTTCCCAATTATAACCCTTTGATTTTTAGTGCTTTTATTGACTAGGGAAGAACCCTAGCAAGAGCAAGGGTAGGAAAAACTGTCAGGGTGGCTGAAAGTAGGACTTATTGCTGGTGAAATTCTCCTTCATTCCACCTCGGGTTGTTATGGAAAGAGCCGATAATGTGCTACAGGAAATGGCCAAATATAAAAGCAATAAAGTAAATTGAAAATGACTTTGTTTTTTTGAGCGGCAGTAATTGCTATATGTTGTGATGTTTGCATAAGGAATTAGTTAATGTGTAGCAGAATGGCGTGTGATACTTTTTATTTGCGTGATGACTACAGTCTCTGAGTGAATGACTTATTAAGGTTAATAAAGAAAAATTTGCTTGTGACTTGTAATGATACAATTGCTAGAATTTAGCATCCCCTTATGCATTGTTGCCTAAAGGGGGAAAACCCACACACACTCACACATTAATGGCCGACTGGCTATGATTTTTTTTGTTTTATAGTGGTGTGAGAACAAACAGTGTCTTCTAAATTGTTGGTCTGTCTATCTTTCTGCCTGCCTGGGCAGGAACGTTATGGCTTTCTTAATTCTCCTGTGTGATTTATCATCCTAAATTCATTGTTTTGCATAACTCTGCTCAAAATGAAGAAATGTCATTATTTTGCAGCGAAAAAGTTGTCATTTGCATAATGCCTGCCATTAATTATTGTGAGACTAATGCAGTTGTTGATATTTTTAGGGCACAATGGTACAGCCTGCACCTTGTATAATGTCATTCTGAAAACATTGGTAGTTAATAGGTGCCACAACATTGCACAAATGGAAAAAAAAGAAGAAGAAGAAGGGGGACACAATGAAACAGGTTGTGATCTTTATTTAGCTTTTTTTTTTTCTGAAATGCTTCGTGAAGGAAGACTATAAAAGGAAGCAAATAGAGCAGGAAGCTGTGACACCGAGGAGAACAAAGGGATAGAAAAGCAGAGGTTCTCCATTTAGCCTATGTTTAATATGAGTTGGGTTCTAGTTCATGTGATAGAGAAAATAAAGGCTCTGTTTGTTGACTTAGGTTTATCTAATTGAAATCCTGAATGGAGAATAGGTTTTGACTTTGGATACCATCAACTAAGGAGAGTCCTCCTTCCTTCTGAAATGCCTTTATTTAGAGAATTTAGAGAATTCTTCTTTTTAGGCAGGCAGTTGACTAGAGTTCAGAACTGACCCCATCATTGGTCTTCTAAAAAGATGACGCATCGCATATGATTTTTCAGATGCAATCCAGTCTTTTTCTCCTGTTATTTCATCTATTTATAGGTTCTTGTCTTTAATCTGAATGAAAAGAAAAAAGAAGCATCTCTGAGAAAAAACATTTTCTCTCAGTCTCAACAATAACACTTACCTCTGCATATGACTCTTTGGGTTAGTCATGTGAAAGTCAGTTATAAAACTTCATTGAGATTAAGTTCATTACACTCAGTCTGGAAGGCATAAATATTACAATAATAAGCAACCATTGATCTTTTTAGTCAAGAAAGTTTAAAAACCCAAACACACTTCAATAACACTTTTATTGTTGGCATTAACTTTATAATTTTATATTCTTAAAATATTGTTATTGTTTCCTGATTATTAATTACTTTCAAGTGAAAAAGAAACTGATCTATAAATGTTGGTGCCAATATTTATGATGTTTAGTATGAACAGAAATATTCTGACAAAAGATACTATTTAACCCTATTGAAGTTTTTTATTTTTATGTTATGAGTATCATTTTTAAAGTACCATATTGGAAAGTCTAAAAAATTGTTCAATTTATAGGTTTATAGATTCTAGAGTTGAAAATAAAAAAAAAAACTTTTTATGTTATATATTACTTTGTAGACAACTGATTGACTTAGTGGCTAGAGTACTGGACCTGCAGTCAGGAAGGTGTAAATTGACATCTTGCCTGGTACACCAACTGACTGAACCTGTACAAGTCATTTAACTTTTCTTAGCCTCAATTCATCTGTAAAATGATGCAATAATAAAGAACCTACTTCATAGGGATGTTGTGAGGATCAAATGAGGTAGTATATTAAAATGTTTTTCAAACCTTTAAGTATCATATAAATACTAGTGATAATTTTATTATCTCTTGTTGATAAACAAAAAAAGATTAAATCACTTGCCCAAAATACACAGGCTAGGTAAGAGGGCAGAGCTAGAGGATCCCTGATTCAGGTCCCTTCCTAATATTCGTTTTACTCTTTAAGGGGCCTTTCTGCCCTTAGCCTTAGATAAGCACTCCTCTGGGCAAGGAAGCAAATGTAAAAAAAATTGAGAACCTAAGTGAATGTGAATACGAAAGAGATCCAAACAGCTCCAGGCATTCTCTCTGGCTGTCCCTTATGTCAGTAATGCTCTCCTTCCTCAGCTCCAATTACTGACCTGCTGGGTTTCTTTTAGTCTTAACTAAAATTCCACCTTCCACAGCAGGGGCCATATAAACCTATGGAAAGCATTTGGTCTGGTGCTACCAAGGCAGATGCAGGTAGGACCTGGAATTCAATAAATCTAGGAGCTTTTTAGGCCTGAATTAATTAAATGTTTGACCAAATATATCTTGCTAATTTTTAAGTGTTGGCCCTTGATAGGAAAAAAAAAGGTTCCCCACTCCTGTTTCACAGGAAGACTTCCCAACCTTCTTAATTCCAGTGCTCTCCCTCAGTTAATTATTTTCTATTTATCCTATATAAGCCTTGTAATGTTCTGGTGTTTTCATTCTTGTCCATCTCTTCGTAACCCCATTGGTGTTTTCCTTGCTAAAGATACTAAAGTGTTTGCCATTTCCTCATCAGCTCATTTTACAACTGAGGAACCAGGTCACGCAGGGTTAAGTGATGTGCCCAGAGTCACACAAGTGTCTGAAACTGGATTTGAACCCAGGAAGATGAGTCTTCCAGACTCCAGACCTACCACTCTATTTTGCTGCCTTATTTGCTTTGTAAATACTTGTTTGCATATCTCCCCATTTAGATTATAAACTCCTTAATGACTAGGACTGTTTTTTACTCCTTTTTTTTTGTCTCCTCAGTACTTATCACTGTGCCTGCTGGCCAATATTAGGAACTTAGGAAATGTTTATTTGTTGATTGATTAAATATATTTCTGCTTATGGACTCATCTTTTTCTTTGAAAGTAGAAGCAATCATTATAAACACTTTGGAGAGTTTGAGGTTTTTCAGACAGTGGCTTAGATTTACCTGGCTCTCCTTAGTCTTCCAACCAAGAGAGCTTCCTATAGAACTCTTAAAAGGCAAGAGGAACTTGAAGTGTGAATAAGTTCCCTTTTATATGGTCCCATGAGTTTGACCTTAATTCTTTCTCTTGGTTGTCTCTCTACTCTGTAAGCAGAGGGGAACACTTAAATTCTTGTCTTGAGTTTTGTAGTTTCAACTGCATGTATTCAGTTATAGTACACGGTATAAAACATATATCCTGGATTTGGAAACTAATTCCTTATAGTGACATTACCATCATTAAATACAGCATGTGGTATAGTTAAAAGCAAAAACAGTTAAGACAATGTGGCAGTGGTGGGTTTCCATGGTATTGCTTTCTACAACCTACATCATTGCTGGTTTTTACTCTTCCTCTATTCAAAAGGTAGAAATTTTACTAACCCTAAAATTGAACAGATTTTAAACAAACAGCTCTAAACATACATCCCAGAATCTAGGCAAACAGCCCAGTCACAGGACAGAATGAAAGGGAAAGATAAGAAGTGGCCATTTAATCTTCATATGATATACCCATAAAAAAGTATGAAGAATGATTACATTTATATAGATATAGATATATTTATATGAATATGTACACATATATACATGTATAAATATATACACATTAATAATGCTTGTTTGTCCATCAAATATTATTATTTGTATTTACGAATATACACTCAGACACACCCTTTAATATGTTTGTTTACAGATCCATTAAATTAACAATTAACTTTAGGATGAATTTTACAACTGTAACAAACCAAATTCATAGTTACTAAATAGATATAATAATTTCTGCTGTTAATTGACTGTTTAGAAAAAGCTTCTGTATTTTCATGGCAGATTTAATAAAAATGACAAATTCCTTTTTATAATAATATTTATTAAAATATACCAACTGACTATAGCAAAGGACTGACAGAAATATAGTTTTATTCAGGAATACTGTTTATAGTACCTTGGTGATAAATAGTCATTAATGTAAGAGGGTAAAAGTAAATCATAAACATCAACTATAATCTGTACAATGGAAATAATTCTAAAGCTCAAGTCTTATACCAAAACAGGCATATTTTATTTTATTTTATTATATTTTATTTGACATGATATTCATCTCCCAGGATCTGATAACTTTGTCAGAGTCACATTCCTTGATATTCAGTAATTTCTTGCCAGGAATGTAGCTTCTTGGCCTTTTCCTTATTTATATCTTCATTTTTTAAAATTCTTTTCACTAGTTGAGGTTTTATGCTCTTCTCTTCAGGTCAGTTAACCCTGTCTTTTAAGAGACAATAGTAGAATACTATATATTTCCTATCTTGATAGAAAAAAAAATTTGGTTATCATTTATGCCTTTCTTCCTTGAGCTGAAAGCAAGATTTGGGGGTGGGATTCAGAGAAAGGGAGCTGAATGTAACACATGTCCAACAGAGGAACCTTTTAGAAAAATCATTTATTCATTCAGATTAATGAGTTTGATCTGAATTAGGAATTCTCCATTTGTGATCAAGATATTAGTTTTGAGTATTTGGGGGGGTTAACTGATATTTCAGCTGACATATTTCTCTAAAGATTTGTTTTTGTAAGTCCTGGTTAGATTTTTAGAACCTGTTTGTCATGAAAGACCTGTTCATTTCTGTCAAAAAGATATAACATTTTCACTTTCAGATCTGAGTTTGTATTAACCAAACTAGACTCATTACCTAAAATGTGGTGCAACAGAAAGGATACCTTATTTACAATTAGGAGATTTGAGGTCAAAAAAGCATTTCTTCCTTTTACTAGCTTTGTGATGTAACTGGGACTGACTGTGCTGCGAGAGTATTGAATAGGATATAGAGAGGATCAGAGTCTGAAATAACTAGATTCAAGCATCAACTCTGACATAACATAAATTTTTTTAATGCTCCAGAAAGGAAATTTTTTCACTAGTATTCCCAGTACCAACCATTGAAATCACCAGTGCTCTCACCTAACTCCCCTCTTCTTTACTCCTTCCCGATTGTTTATCTACTTAAGAGTAATGAGTCAAAGCCCTGTACTGATGTTATGCTAGACTTTAGATACTCTCTTTAGAAGATGTATTCCTTATCCATGATGAAAATCCTTGTGGGCCAAGCCATATGGAAATGAAGCAAAGGACCAAGAAGGTGATTTAGAATAGGTACGTTTCTATTTGAGAATTTTAGCTTTGTGTGAAGTTTGTGTTTCTGTTTTAGATTTTTTTATATATTAGAGAAAGGATTTTGGTCTGCATTTGCAGACCTAGAAGGCAAGTACTATGGCTTTATGAAATCTTACTGAGTATGGTATCTAATTCAAAGTGACCTAGAAATTAAAGATTATAATTTCATGAATCTGAGTATTCATTGATTGACTAATGTAACTGTTGCATAGAAACACTGGGAGAAATCCAAAAATATAAAAATATAGGCATAGCCATCATCATCAAGTACCTTACAATCCAATTAGGAAGATCAGACAAATATACATTAAATATTTAAATAACAATAAAATTGAGTACAAAAATCAATGCTACAGTCTACAAATACTGTAGAAATTTAGAAGAGAGATTGATATAGAAGCAATAGTAAGAAAGGTTTCATGGAAGTGTTGGGAATTCAACTAGACCTTGAGAAATAGGAAGAATTAGGAGACTTAGGAAGGACAAAGACTTTCTTGGGGGAAAATGCAGTACAGATTTAATGAGAGGCATGGGTGGTGTAGGATATGAATAATATTCATGATACAATAAATAAGAATGCAGTGAAACAGTTGGAACAAAATGTTCATGGAAGGGAAAAGTGGAAAATAAGATTTGAAAGTAAGGCTGGGACCAGGTTGTGGAGAACTTTGAATGCCATTCTAATGGATTTGTATTTTAATCTTGTATGGAAATAAAACTCTATTAAAGAATATTCCACCTCCCAAAACAGTGAAGGTACTTCACGCCAGAGACCACAGTTATCTATGTTCAAAGATGAATGCAGAGTTTTAAGTATTTTAAAAGTTGTATTTTGGAGATTCTTTGAAAATAGAAGCATGTATTATATAACTGAAGGAGTTATTGTGAAGAAATATGATAATATTCAAAATGCTTTCATGGAAGATTTGGAACTCTGAGTTGGGTCATGGCTGAGGGGATGTCTCTCAGGAAGCAGAATGCTAAAGATCCTGTGTGGGAGGGGGAAAAAATGATAATAGTGAGAAATGAGGAGGTAAGATGGGAAAAAAGCCCCTTAAAAGTAGGCCCAACAGAGATAGAGAAGACTATGAATATACATACCATGTCACAGGTTATATAATGAAGTTCAAAGTGAAATAGAATTTCACAGAATCCCAGAATTAAAAGGAATTTCAGAGACCAGAGAGTCTAACTCATCCCTGAATAACATCCTGTTCAGCTACATCTACAAAACATGATCACTGTGACTTCCCTAGGAGATGACCAGTGAGGAAGGAACCCATTCACTGCAATCTAAGGAAATACATTACACTTTTTAAAAATTTTATTTATTTAAGGCAATAGGATTAAGTGACTTGCCCAAGGTTACACAGCTAAGAAATTATTAAGTGTCTGGGGTCAGAACTCAGGTCCTCCTGACTCCAGGGCTGGTTCTCTATCCACTGTGCCATCTAGCCCCTAGCTGCCTCCCCCCACCCACCCAATTACACTTTTGTAAACCTCTAAATAGGAGGAAGTTTTGGCATACATTAAGCTTAAATATAACTCTCTGCATATACCAAACATTACTCTGAGCTGTTCTTTTTAGGTTCAAAGAGAATAAAGCTAAATTCTCTTCTAGAGACAGGTCTTCAAATATTTCTAAATATGTCTCTTGGACATATTTTCTTCTATAGACATTTCAAGTTCATTCAGATGAATCTAATGTTATAGCATGAGGTCTTTCATTATTCTTAATTTCTATCTTATTAACCAAAAGAAAATGCCATTTGATTCTTATTCTTCCTCTCTCATTAAATATTAAAAATGCTTCTTTAGTTGCCAAACTATGCTATTCACTCATATTGAGTTTGTAATCTATTGTATTTCAATATTAGCTATTATTACTACTATTATTATTATTCTAATTGTTACCCCTAGATCTTTTCAAATGAATCTAGCCTTTTTTCTCATATTAAGTTAAATTTTTATGCCAAGTATAGCATTTTAAATTTATTTTTATTAAATTTCATATTACTTGATTTTAGCCCAATGTTCTAGATTGTCATTATCTTCTAGGATACTGATTCTGTCCTGTATCATGTTAGCTGTCCCACAAAATTTTGTGCTATCTGTATATTTGGTAAACATGTCATCTCTGCTTTTGTTCAAGTCATTTGACAGGTTGCACTGAATCTAATTAAATATTTATCTGGCTAAATCTAAATAGAAATTGAACAGAGATAAATATAAAATCTTATAGTTGAGATTGAAAAAAACTAACTTCACAAGTACAAGATGAGGTGGTTTGTTTGAGAGTTTTAGTGGAAGATCAATATGAGGAAATCCTGTGACATGGCAGCCAAACAAGCTAATGTGATCTTAGCATCAAGAGAGACATAGTGTCTAAAAGCTAAGGCAAGAATAGTCTCTGTATTTTTCCATGATCAGATCACTTCAGAAATACAGTTTTATTTTTTTTTGGGGGGGGGACCCTTCCTACACTGATGAAATCACATATACAATCAAAACAAAACAAACACTATTATCCATTTTTGTTCTTTTAATGTCTTTTTAGTCCTATTTGTTCTATAGTTTATCTCATTTGGAGATAATCATGCTGGAAGAAAGAACAGAAGGATTAATAATGATATTATTGGTGTTTATAGTTTGTGCTTACATAAGCTATTAAGGTATTCTAATAACTTCATAAACGTAATCTTCTCTGAACCCTAGATGAGTTAAAGAAGGTGTAAGACTGATCTAGGATGGATAAGACAGTGATAAAATATACCAAAAAGGCAGAACTGTTCAACTTCGCTTTCCATTAAAACTCTCAAACACATCTCCTCTGTCTTCTATCTGTGAACATTCCTAATCAACTTTGTTCATTCTCTTAAAATTTTTATAGAAACTTGGCACACTTGAATAGACCATAGCCCTGAGCTGTTTAACATTTTTAACATTTTTTGAATGAAGATTATTATTTGAATGAAGATATAGATAGCAAGCTTACTAAATTTCTATATGAAATATATACTATGTGTGTGTGTGTGTGTATATCTATATACACATATATAAATGTTCACTCTTCTTTCCAAACTGTTTCCACCTTCAAGTTTTCTTAAAATCTAAGTTGCTTAAGTTGAACAGAAAAACTGTTAAATTACTTTAGTTTCTTTTGTCAATTTTTCTTTCTCTTCTCATTATTACTGCTCCCCACCCCAAGAACCTAACTCCTGTATGAGATACATCCTCTAAGTCTTCACATCCTTTGATATTCACTATCCTAAAACCTGGGTGTCTGTCCAGCTACACAGATTTTTCAGGTCATAAAGTATGAGGTGGCATTCACTTCTCATTGTTCTCATCACTCCTCTTTCAGAAACCAGTTATTTATTGTTTGTCAGAATTGATTCAAAATAGCAGTTCACCTTCTTTCTTTCCTATTATGTTGAAATTATCATTAAGGTAGATCAGCAATGTATTCTATGCTCTGCTTTTGAGATGGGGAGGGGATTGGGGAAACATCAGTAACGGAAAGAGAGACAGACACAGATTCAGAGACAGAGCAATCCCAAAAGATACATAATTAAAGTCCTGTGTCTCTGCTATGGATCCCAAGCCCCTAGTCAAAACTTTTAGCATTTTTTTCCCTCATATATACTCTTGGTGGTGATCCATAATATACTCTTGGGATAATATCTTATGTCATGCTCCATAATCTTTATTTCCATCTTCTTCAACATGTTTTCCTCTTGAGTTAGAGCTAGGGAAAACTGATGAGATTAGTGAAAGAGATCACTGTAACATGTTTAAAAGCTATTTTAAAAAAAAGAAAAGAAAAGGAGATATCACAATGTAGAGGGTGGAACTGGAAGTGAGAATGCATTCATAATTTACTAGTTGATTATCAAGCTGTGGAGAGGGTGCAGTTAAATCTTGATAGGATGATTTGTAGTGGAAGACTTCTTTGTTATTTTATATCTTCCTTCAGAAAGTTCTTCCTAACCTGAAAGTTGAAAGAAAAGGAAATATTTAGGGCAATTCAGAATTGTTGATTAAAATTTTAGACTCAGTGAAGTCACTCTGGAGAGTGAGTCCAGGATTTTGAAAATGTCATTATTTAAAGACACTGTTGTATAATGAGATCAGAAAACCTGGAATTTGAAGACTTGGATTTAAATCCACCTCTGGCAATTGCTACTTTTGTGAAATTTGATGAGTCATTTATCTGTTCTGGGCCTCAGTTTCCTTGCCTGCACTCCTTTTTAGCTGGTACTATTATATAACAGTTGCTAGTGTAAGTGAAGTTTGAAAGTTTGAACGATTACTATTTAAGGATGTAGAGTTTCAGTTCTACAAGAGGAACACAGCAATCATTTCAGAGAAATGGGATGGCATTATCTAATTACCTTAAATTTAAGAAAATTTGACCTAATATTTGGTTTTATTTCATAGTTCTAGATATGTTTAGACCATAATGCTTATAGCTTTCATCATATGAAAAATAATAATAGCTTATATTATAAAGTACTCTATAGTTTTCAAAGCTCTTCATATATATTATAGGATTTGGGCCTCACAGCAACTGGGAGATAGGTACTATAGTCATTATTATCCCAATTTTACAAATAAAGAAACAGCCTTAAAGGTTAAGTGGCTGTCCTGTGTTCATGCAGGTCAGAAGTGTCAGAAGTCAAAGCTGAACTTATATTCTTATATTGTGTATGTAATTATATACATATGTATATACTATATATAGGATAACAAACTGCATATACATATACATATGTGTGTACATTATGCCTATTTTTTTAACAAATTCTTAACCGAGCATAGGACATAAGGATTTCCCCCATTTACTCCCTTTCCTTTTCCTAGATATATTAATTTTATTTAGGCAGAAGCATTCAATTTCATATAATCAAAATTATCCATCTTTTATAATTGTCTTTATTCCTTATTTGATTTTGAATCCATTTCCTACACATAGCCTTGAAATGTGTATGATTACTTCTAATTATTTTATGGTATGATCTTTAATATTAAGATTCCATTTTTAGTTTATTGCCTAATATTACATGAAATATTGTTCTAAACCTAATTTCTGTCAGACTGTTTTCAAGTTTTCCTAGAAATTCTAATCAAATAGGGACTTATTTCCTAAATAATTTATGTTTGAGGCTATATTGGATATAGGCTTACTGATTTGAATTATTTCTGATTTTTCCTTGTCTAGTCTCTTGCATTAATCTACTTCTCTATTTTTTTAAACCTGTATTAAATGCTCTTTGATGATCTCTGCTCTATTAATATAGCTTAAGATACACTCTACATTCCTTACTTTTTTTCATTATTTCCCTTGTTGTTTTCTTATTGTTTCATTGAAAGTAGTTAACATGTATATACAGGACAATGAAATTCATTTTCCTGGATTCTAGTCTAGCCTCAGACATTCTACTAGCTGTCTGACCCGAGGCAAATCACTTAATACCATTTGTCTCATAAGTAAAATGAGCTGCAGTACTCAAGAAACTTTGTCTAGAAAAACCCAAAGGAAATCACAGAGAGTCAGATACTACTGAAAAAACAAATGAACAGAAAAATATTCATATAGGGCTTTAAAGTTAGAAAAGGCTTTACAAACATTACATTATTTATTATCACAATAGCCATGGAAGGTATCTTCATTTTACAGATAAGGAAACTGAGGCAGAGGTAAAATGACTTAACTAGGTTTATATAGCTAGTAAGTGATGGAGTCCAGATCTGAACTTAGGTTTCCATGACTTCAAGTCCAGAATTCTATCAACTGCTTCACCTAGCTGTCTGAATATTTTTATTTTGATAGTTTGGTATAGAATTAAATCTTAAATTAACTATTCTCATTTTTATTATTTTGTCATGGCATAGGTATGAGTCCTGAGTCTTCCAGCTATTTAAGTTTAGTGAAAGAGATCATTATTACAAGTTTAAAAGCTAGGATTAAAAGAAAAGTAGAAAATTACAATGGTAGGGGGTGCAATTAGGGGTGAGAATGCATTCATAATTCATTAGGAGTTGATTATCAAAAAGTGGACAGGGTACAGTTAAATCTTGATAGCGTGAATTTATAGTGGAAGAGTTCTTTGTTATTTTGTATCTTCCTCCAGAAAGTTCTTTCTGACCTGAAAGTGGAAAAAGAGAAGGGAAAGATTTAGGATAATCTAAAGCTGTTGATTAATATTTTGTACTCAGTGAAAAGTCACTCTGGAGAACATCTATTCAAGTATTGAGAATGTTTTGGTAGAATGAATAATAATTATATGCATTTTGTTGTTATTTTGACCATGTTTCTCTTCCTATTGTACATTCTTTCGCTTTCTTAGACATTTCTGTTATTCTGTTAGGATTTTGTTACTATCATATAGAAATGCTTTTGATATTTGTGGACTTATTTTGTAGCCTGCAAATTGGTTGAAACAATTATTTTAGTTTCTTTGTTGATTATCTAGGATTTTCTAAGTGAATCATCATCAAGTAGGTATACTTTGAATTCCTCTTTTATCTATATTGTTATATCTTTAATTTCTTTCTCTTATATACCATTGCTTGCATTTTTAGAAATGTGATATACTAAAAGAGTTGCCATCTTTATTTAATCCTCAGATAGCTTCTAGTGTTTTTTCATTGTATTTAGTTTTAAAAGTTACTTTTCATTAAATAAAATATATAATATATACTTTATGTAATATTTTATGATATTTAATAGATTATAACAATATAAATCAAATGGTTTACTTTGTCAAAGAATTTTTGTTTTCTTTATTGGATAATGTATGGTTTGGAAGATGTTGCTTGTTGTTAATTGTTGTAAACATGATTATGTTGATTGTGTTCTTAATTTAACCTTTCTTGTTGCTATGGTATAAATATAAATTGATCATTATGAATGATTTCTAGAATTAGTTGATGCAGTTTTTTTAAAGTATTTTACAAAAAATACATATTCATTAATGATATTAGTCTATAATTTTCTTTCTTTTGCTTTATGCATCTCTGGTTTAGGTAATCGAATTACATTTTTCTCAGAGTGCATTCTTTCTTAATTTTGATAATTTGTACAATATTAATATTGTTTATTATAAATTTAATCTATGAGGACCAGAAATACATTTGTTTGAAAGTTTCTTTACATCTAGTTCTATTTCCTTTTCTGAAATTATAAGATTTTTAGATTTCTCTTTGGCAATCTGTTAGTGTGAGCATATTACTTTTTTTAAAGATAATCTATATCTTTTGTATTCTTGTTTTTGTTTGCATATAACTATGCAGAGTTGGTTCTGATAATTCTTTTTAATTATTTTGCTTTTGTTGATTTAATATTTGATTTGTTGATTTAATATTTTTTGCCCTCTTGTTTTTAAATCAGATTGACTAAAGGTTTTTCAATTTTGTTGGTATTTTTCAAAGAATAAGCTTTTAGTTTTATCTTATTTTTTCCATAGCCCATTTGGTTTCTAATTTATCTATGTCTCTTCTGATTTTCAGTATCTCTTATTTTTATTTTTTTTTATTTTTTTATTTTTTGACTCAAAAAATCAAATGCTATGCTATTTGAAGCGTATAATTTTAATATTGATATTGGTTTGTTGCCCATGGTTCATTTCTACAGTGTAATTTCCTTATTTATATTTACCTTGTTGATTTATTTTGTTTGATAGCATGCTTATGAATTTTTGGGGGGAATTTACGTGATACCTGGTAAATTTTAGTCCAACTTCTCATTTTTTATTTTATATTTAATCTGTTATGTCTTTAAATTCAATGGATTAACTCATTTATATTTAAAATCATGAGAGGTAGATTTATACTTTTCTCCATTTGTGTCTTTGGTATTATTTTTAGTAAATTTTTTTTGTTTCCCTTCCATTTTTAAGTAGTACTTAGTCTCTGTGATTATTTTTGCTGAATCCAACACTATTTACAGAAGTGCTTTTTTCCTTACTCTCCTCTTTGCCTTCCTGTTTGTCATTCATTTCATTGGTTTTGTAGTTTTGCTTAGTTTGTTGATTTATATTTCCTTTGCCTTTTTAAAAAAAAGATTGTATAATTTTTGTTTTCTCTCCCTATTTACCCCCTTTTTAGTTAAGTGGTTTATTTAAACCCTCATCCTCACTCCACACTTCCCATCTAACTGTTTTTGTTTCCGTTTCTTCTCCTTTTCCCCTGAAAATATGTTTACTTTATTATCTTTCCTTTGTGTCTATTTTTAAACTTTTTTCCTTTGATTTTTTGTCTTTATATATTTATTCATTTTTAGCCATTTTATTTTTCTTATAAAATTAAACATTTCCAAAATACCAAGTTTGAGTTTCATCTTCTGAATAATTTGTTACCTCTTTGTATATTTTGCCCTATCATCCCTTTTTTTCCTGTGATATTTTACTCTTAAAGGTATCAATTCATATTGGAACTAAATTAGAACAGAATCTTTTCCCCATGTTAGAAATTTCCTTTTTTTGTTAAATTGATATTTCATTTTATTTTTTCAGCTATATGTCATGAAATTTTTTCAACATTCATCCTCTTATATATGTATATTACAAATTTTCCATCAATCCTTCCTTCTTCCCCTTAGCAGTGAATGATAAAAGTTCACTCATAAAAGTTATATATGTACATTTGTGTTTAAAATGTTTCCATATTGGTAATCTATGTATGAGAAATTAAGACCAAGGGAAAAGAAATAAAATCATGGAATAAGAAGAAAAAATCTAAGAGAAGTTAAAAAAAAAAGTAAACATAGTATCCCTTCAGATTGTGTGTGGGGTTTTTGTTTGTTTTTTTCCTCAGGATGTGGATAGTATTGTCTCCCAGGATCTAGATCTTAGAACTCATAGTTGATCTACTCTCAATGTCATTGTTAATGTGTACAATTTTCTCTTGGTTCTCTTCTTTTCGCTCAGCATCAGTTTGTGAAATTCTTTACATGCTTCTCTAAAGTCCTCCCATTCTTTGTTTCTTATAAAACAGAAGTACTCCCTAACATTCATATACCATAACTTGTTCAGCCATTCCCCAGTTGTTGGACATTCCCTCAATTTCCAATTCTTTGCCATTGCTAAAAGAACTGCTATAAATCATTTTGAACATGTGTGATTTTTCCCCATTTTTTTATTATTTCTTTTGGATATTGGCCTACTATTGTTATTGCTAGGTCATGATCAGTTTTATTGCTCTTTGGGCATAGTTCCATATTGCTTTCCAAAATGACTGAAGTAGTTCACAACTCAAACAACAATGCATTGATGTCCCAATCTTCCCACAATCTCTCCAGCATTGATCATTTATTTTCTTTTTTTGTCTTCTTCACCAATCTAATAATAGGTGTGAGATGGAACCTCAGTTGTTTTAATTCTCTAATCAATAATGGTTTGGAACATTTTTTTTCTTTTGATGATATCTATCTATATAGCTATATCTACTATATCTATCTACTACATATATATATATACATATATATATGTATATATACCTTTAATGTCTTCATTTGAAAATTGTCATATACTTTGACCATTTATCAATTGAGAATGACTTGTAACCTTACAAAAACTACTAGCATTGAAAATTATTTCCTAGCTTTCTGTTTTCCTTCTAATCTTAGCTGCATTGGTCTTATTAGTTTAATATAGTCAAAATCATTTTTTACAAGGCCACACAGATAGGTAATTATTAAATGTCTGAGGCTGGACTTGAACTCAGGTACTCCTGACTCCAGGGCCGGTACCCACCTAGCCACCCCTAATAACAATATTTCTTGAACTGTTAATTGGTCTGTGGTATGGCCCCTTCTGTCTTAACCCTGAACCTATTTTGACCTTATTTTGTCATGGGGTATGAGATGTGAGACTATGTCTAGTTTTTGCCATACTGCTTTCCACTTTTCCCAGCAGTTTTTGTCTAATAATGAGCTCTTGGGGCGGCTAGGTGGCACAGTGGATAGAGCACTTTAACCCCATTGCCTTGCAGAAAAAAAAAAAAACCCTAATAATGAGCTCTTATCCCAAAAGCTAAAGTGTTTGGGTTTGTAAATAGATTGCCACAGTCATTTACTATTATTTCTTTTGTACCTATTTTGATCCACTGGTCCATTACTCTATTTCTTAACTAGTTCCAGGCAGTTTTGATGATTTCTGCTTTATAATGTAGTTTTAGATCTAATACAGCTTGGCTACTTTTGCATTTTTTTCATTGATTCCCTTGATATTCTTGACCTTTTGTCACTGAATTTTGTTAATATTTTTTCTAGCTCTATAAAGACTTTTTTTGTTAGTTGGATTGGTATGGGACTGAAACAATAATTTAATTTGGGGAAAATTGTCATTTTTATTATATTAGCAAGACCTAACCATGAACAATTGACATTTTTCCAATTATTTAGATCGGATTTTACTTGTGTGAAAAGTATTTTGTAATTGTGTTCACACAATATCTGGGTTTGTTGTGGGAGGTGGATTCCTAAGTATTTTATTTTGCCTGCATTTACTTTAAATGGAATATCTATTTTTATGTCTTGGTCTAGGGATTTGTTGTTCAAATATAGAAATGCTGATGAATTCTGTAGGTTTATTTTATATCTTGCTACTTTGCTAAAGTTGTTAATTATTTCAATTAGTGTTTTAGTTGATTTTCTAGAGTGTGTCAACCTATCATCTGCATCAAATAAAAGTTTTGCGTCTTTGTTGCCAAATCTGATTCCTTCAATTTCTTTTTCTTATTGGTAAAGCTAACATTTCTAATATTGTATTGAATAGTGTTGGTTATAATATACATTCTTGTTTCACCCCTTATCTTATTGGAAATGCTTCTCCTTTATCTCTATTAGTTATAATGTTTGTTTATAGTTTTAGAAAAATAATGCTTATTATTTTAAGGAAAATTTTACTTATTTCTACATTTTCTAGTGTTTTTTAATAGGAATGGATGTTGTATTTTGTCAAAGGCTTTTTCAGCATCTGTCTAGATAATCATATGATTTCTGTTGCTTTGGTTATTGATTTTTCAGTTACGCTGAGTGTTTTCCTAATATTGAACCAATCTTGCCTACCTGGTATAAATCCTACTTGATCATGTTGTATTATCCTAGTAATAACTTGTTATAATCTCTTTGCTAAAATTTTATTTAAGATTTTTACATTAAGGTCTGCTAGATGTCACAGTAGATACAGCACTGGCCCTGGAGTCAGGAGGACCAGAGTTCAAATTTAGTCTCAAACACTTATTAATTACCTAGCTGTGTGACCTTGGGCTTAATCCCACTTAACACCACTTAATCCTACTTCCTTAAATAAATAAATTTTGTTAAAAATATTTTTTGCATCAATGTTCACTAGGGAGATTAGTCCATAATTTTCTTTATCTATTTTGGCTCTTCCTGATTTAATTATCGCCACCAATTTGGCAGAATTCCTCCTCCTATTTTTAAAAAATAATCTATGTAGAATTGGAATTAATTGTGCCTTAAATGCTTGGTAGAATTCACTTATAAATCCATCTGAATGGGGGCAGCTAGGTGGCACAGTGGATAGAGCACCAGCCCTGGAGTCAGGAGTACCTGAGTTCAAATCCGGCCTCAGACACTTAATAATTACCTAGCTGTGTGGTCTTGGGCAAGCCACTTAACCCTATTTGCCTTGCAAAAAAACCTAAAAAAAAAAAGAAAAAAGAAATCCATCTGAACCTAGAAACTTTTTCTTAGGGAGTTTATTTATGGTTTCTTCAGTTTCTTTTATCTACAATGGGATTATTTAAGTATTTTATTTCCCCTACTGTTAATTTGAGTAGTTTATATTTTTGTAAATATTCAACCATTTCAATCAGGTTGTCAAATTTATTGACATAGAGTTTGGCTTTGACAAAATACCTCCTAATTATCTCTTCATTTTCCTCCTCATTGGTGGTAAGTTCACATTTTTGATATTTGATTCTGGTAATTTGGTATTCTCCTTTTTTTTTTTAAACCAAATTAACCAAAGATTCACATATTTTATTGGTTTTTCATAAAACCAACTCTTAGATTGCTTTGTCAGATCAATGGTTTTCTTGCTTTCAATTTTATTAATCTCTCCTTTGATCTTCAGAATTTCTAATTTGGTATTTAATTGGGGATTTTAAATATGCTTTTTCCCTAGTTTTTTAAGATGCATGTTCAATTCATTGATCTCTTCTTTTTCTATTTTATTTCTTTACATGTTTAGAGATATAAAATTTTCTTTTTTATTTCTTTTTTAATTTTTAGAATTTATTTATTTATTTTCATCTGTAAACACATGTATATTTTTAAGTTACAAATTTCCTTCCACCCTTCCTTCCCACACAGCCTCCCCTCAGCAGCGAACAGTCAGGGTAGTATTGTACATACATATTTTGACAAATATGTTTACAAATTAGTAATTTTTGATATGAGAAATTAGGATTAAGGGAGAGATATATAAGAGATAATTTTTATGAAGTGTTCAGATTCAGAAGGGTTGGGTGTGTGTGTGTGTGTGTGTGTGTGTGTGTGTGTGTGTGGTTTTGTTTTTCTTCCTCTGGATGGGGATAATATAGTCCCTAGTTAGTCAAATACAGTTGTCCTAGCTCTATGGATTGCTTAGAGGAACTGCTTCCATGTACATTGTTCTCTTGGTTCTACTCTCTTTTTATTCATCATCAGATCCCATAAGTCATTCCATGCTTCTCTAGAGTCCAACCATTTATGATTTCTTATAGAATAATAGTATTCCATAGTACTCATGTACCATGACTTTTTTGGCTATTCCCCAATTGATGGGTATCCCCTCAATTTCCAATTCTTTGCCACTACAAAAAAAGAGCTGCTATGAATATTTTGGAACATGTGGGACTTTTCCATTTTTAAAAATTTCTTCTGGATAAAGATCTAGAATTGGAATTGCTCAGTCAAAGGGTATGAATAGTTTTATTACTCTTTGGGCATAGGTCTATAATTGCTCTTCAGAAAGTTTGGATCCTTTCACAACTTCACCAGTAATGCATCAATGTATCAATCCTTCCACAACCTCTCCAGCATTGATCATTTTCCTTTTTTTCTCATCTTGGTCAATCTAATAGGTATGAGATGATACCTCATTGTTGTTTTAATTTGCATTTCTCTAATCAATAATGATTTAGAGAATTTTTCATATGATTTATATATATATATATATATATTAATTTCTTCATTTAAAAACTGTCTGTTCATATCCTGTGACCATTTATCAGTTAGGGAATGTCTTGTCACCTTATAAATTTGTTGCAAATTTTCTATATATATTTTAGAAATTAGAACTCCTAGTTGTGAAAATTGTTTCCCAGCTTTCTGCTTTCCTTCTAATTTTGGCAGCATTGCTTTTATTACTGCAAAAACTTTAATTTAATATAGTCAAAATCATTCATTTGAGTTGATAATGTGCTCTAATTCTTGTTCAATCATAAATTTATCCCCCTTTCCATAGATAGAATATTTCTTGGTCTATTAATTTATCTGTGTTATCACTTTTTATGTCTAAATCCTGTATCCATTTTGACCTTACTTGGGTACAGGGGTATGAGATGTGCATCTATGTCTAGTTTTTGCCATACTGTTTTCCAGTTTTCCCAACAATTTTTGTCAAATAGTGAGTTCTTATCCCAGAAATTAATGTCTTTTGGTTTGTCAATTAGTAGATTGCTGTAGTGATTTACTGCAACTTCTTTTGAACCTATTCTTTTTTTTTAAAGAAAGATTTTATTTAATTTGTTTTACAATTTTCCCCCATTCTTGCTTCCCTTCCCCCACCCCCTTACAGAAGGTATTCTGTTAGTGTTTACATTGGTTACATGTTATGCATTGATCTCAGTTGAATGTGATGACAGAGAAATCATATCCTTAAGGAAGAAAAATAAAGTATGAGATAATAAAATTACATGATAATATAACGCTTTTTTTTCTAATTGGATGGTAATAGTCTTTGGTCTTTGTTCAAAGTCCATAATTCTTTCTCTGGATACAGATGGTATTCTCTATTGCAGATCACTCAAAATTGTCCCTGGTTGTTACACTGAAGGGATGAGCAAGTTCATCAGGGTTGATCATCACTCCCATGTTGCCATTAGGATGTACAATGTTTTTCTGGTTCTGCTCATTTTGTTCAGCATCAGTTCATGCAAATCTTTCCAGGCTTCCCTGAATTCCCATCCCTCCTGGTTTCTAAAAGAACAATAGTGTTTCATGACATACATATACCCAGTTTGTTAAGCCATTCCCCAATTGAAAGACATTCACTTAATTTCCAATTTTTTTTTTGCCACCACAAACAGGGCTGCTATAAATATTTTTGTACAAGTGATGTTTTTACCCTTTTGAAAATCGTCTCTTCAAGGTATAGGCCCAGTAGTGGTATTGCTGGATTAAAGGGTATGGACATTTTTGTTGCCCTTTGGGCAGAATCCCAAATTGCTTTCCAGAAAGGCTGGCTGCATTCACAAATCCTGAACCTGTTCTTATCCACTAATCCATTATTCTATTTCTTAACCAGTACCAGGTAGTTTTGATGACTGCTACTTTATAGTATAGTTTTAGATTTGGTAGAGCTAAGCTACCTTCCTTTCCTTTTTTTTTCATCAGTTCCCTTGTTATTCTTGCCCTTTTGTTGTTCCACATGAATTTTATTACTATTCTTTCTAGCTCAGTAAAGTAATTATTTGGTAATTTGATTGGTATGGCACTGAATAAGTAATTTAATTTGGGTAAAATTGTCATTTTCATTATATCAGCTTAACTTAACCATGAACATTTGACATTTTCCCAATTATTTAGATCTTACTTTATTTTGTTGAGAAGTGCTTTATAATTGCATTCATACAGTTTCTGGGTTTGTCTTGGGAGATAGATTCCCAAGTATTTAATGTTGTCTATAGTTATTTTGAAAGGAATTTCTCTTTCTATCTCTTACTCTTGGGTTTTGTTGTTCATATATAGAAATACTGATGATTTACGTGGGTTTATTTTATATCCTACTACTTTGTTGAATTTGTTAATTGTTTCAAGGAGTTTATTAAGTAATTTTCTTGGATTCTCTAGGTATACCATCATATCAACTGCAAAGGGTGAACATTTTGCTTCCTCATTGCCAATTCCAATTCCTTCAATTTCTTTTTCTTCTCATTGCTACTGCTAGCATTTCTAATCCTATATTGAATAGTAATGGTAATAATATCCTTGTTTCACCTCTGATTTTATTGGAATGCTCAAAGTTTATTCCCATTTCATATAATATTTGTTGATGGTTTTATATAGATACTATTTATTATTTTAAGGAAAACTATTTCTAATCAAAGGCTTTTTCAGCATCTATTGAGATAATCATATGATTTCTTTTAATATTACTAAAGATATGTTTAATTATGTTGAGTGTTTTCCAATGTTGAACCATCCTTGCCTATTTGGTATTAGTTCTGCCTGTTCATGGTGTATTATCCTAGTAATAGCTTGTTGTAGTCTCATTGCTAAAATTTTATTTAAGATTTTTGCATCAATATTCATTAGGGAGATTGGTCTATAATTTTCTTTGTTTTGGTTCTTCCTTATTTCAATATCAGCACCATGTTGATGTCTTTAAAGGAGTTTGACAGAACACCTTCCTTTCCTATTTTTTAAAAATAGTTTTTGTAGAATAGAAATTAATTGCTCCTTAAATGTTTGGTAGAATTCATTTGTAAATCCATCTAGACCTGAAGACTTTCTTAGGGAGTTTATTGATGGTTTCTTCAATTTCTTTTTCTGAAATGGGGTTAAGTAATTTATTTCCTCTTCTGTTTATCTGGGCTGTTTGTATTTCTGTAAATATTCATCCATTTCACTCAGATTATCCAATTTATTGGCATATAATGCGACAAATTAGCTCCAAATTATCTCTTAATTTCCTTCTCATTGGTGGTTAGTTCACCCTTTTCATTTTTGATACTGGTAATATTGTTTTCTAATTTCGTTTTTTTTAAAATCAGATTAGCCAGAGGTTTGTCTATTTTATTGGCTTTTTCAAAAAACCAACTCTTACTTTTGTTTATGAGATCAAGGGTTTTTCTTGCTTTCCATTTTATTAATCTCTCCCTTTATTTTCAGAATTTCTTATTTGGTATTTAATTGGGAAATCTTTAATTTGTTCTTTTTCTAGCTATTTTAGTTGTATACCCAATTCATTGATCTTCTCTTTCTCTTTTATTCATACAGGCATTTAGAGATATAAAGTTTCCCCTCAAAACTGCCTTGGTTGAATCTCATAACTTTTGGTATGATGTCTCATTATTATCATTTTCTTGGATATAATTATTGAGTATTTCTATTATTTGCTGTTATTTAATATAAAGGTATTTAATTTCCAATTTGTTCTTGGTTTATCTTTCCATGAGTCTTTATTACATGCAATTTTTATTGCATCAGGGTCTGAGAAGTGTTTATTATTTCTGCCTTTCTGCATTTGTTTATAAGATTTTCGTGTCCTAGTACATGGTCAGTTTTGGTGGGGGTGCCATGTACTGCCGTGAAAAAGATATATTCTTTTCTATCCCCATTAAGTTTTCTCTAGAGGTCCATCATATTTAAGTTTTCTAAGATTTCATTCACCTTCTTAACTTCCTTCTTGTTTATTTTGTGGCTAGATTTGTCTAGTTCTGAGAGATGGAGATTGAAGTCTCTCATTATTAAAGTTTTGCTATCTGTGTCTCCTTGTAATTCACTCAGCTTTTTCTCCAGGAATTTGGATGCTATAGTACTAGGTGCTTACATGAGTAATGATGTAGCTTCATTACCAATGGTACCTTTTAAGAAGATGCAGTTTCCTTTCTTATCCCTTTTAATGAGATTGATTTTTGCTTTTACTTTATCTGAGATTAGAATTACTACCCAGATTTTCTTACTTCAGCTGAGGCGTAATATATTTTGCTCCAACCTTTCACCGTTACCTTGTGTGTGTCTCTCTGTTCCAAATGTATTTCTTGTAAACAACATATTGTAGGATTCTGGTTTTTAATTCATTCTGCTATCCACTTCTGTTTTATGGGACAATTCATCCTATTCACATTTACAGTTAAAATGACTAATTCTGTATTTCCCTCCATGCTATCTTTCTGCATTTATATTTTTCTCTTTCCTTTTCTCTTATTCCTACTCACCAAAATTTTACTACCTTTCACCTTTGACTTTCTTTTCAAAATTTAACTTTACCTTTGGCTTCCCTTTTATCAGTCTCTTCTTCCCTTATCTTTCCCTTTCCCAGTCCCCCTTCCCTGTAGATTAGGGTAGATTTTTAAACTCAAGTGGCAATGTATCTTATTACTTCTGTGGGCTAAATCTGTTGAATAGAATTTACTCAACATTCACATTCTCCCTTCCCTCTAAAATTATATGTGCCTTTTCTCTTGGTGTTATTTATTGCTCTAATACTATTAATCAGGTATCATCAGTCACAGTTTGAGTATTTGATTGCTTGATAAGCTCATATTGTTATCAAGGTGTAATCACAAATAAAAACTGGTCACCCTTCTTTATGCCCTTAACTTAAATTCTAGAGAAAACAAAAACAAAGACTTCAGACTATATAAAGTATGCTTTCAAAAAGTTGTTTACATATATATATATATATATATATATATATATATATATATGACTCCAAATTGGTTAAAAGCATGGCTGTTAAAATTGTTTTTATGTGTGTTCTTTATATTGGATCATTAAGGGAGACCTAAGTCATTTTCCAATAGCTGAATCTTGTAAATTTTATCTCTATATTATCTTTTATATCATGTCCTTTTCATCACTTCCCACTTAAATGACTCCAATAACCTTCCTGTTTCCTATTTCCATTTTCTCTCTTTAATCCACTCACCAAAATGAACGTTTGGAAACTGCAGATCTGACATGTCATCCTCCCATTCAAGCATCTTTCCTTACCCCCTATTCCCTTGGGTTAAAATACGTACTCCTCAGTCTGACATTTTAAAGTCCTCCATATTCTGGTTCGATCCTTTCCACCAGACTAATTTCATCTTATTCTTCTCACATACTGGGCAGCTTGGTGATGCAATGGATAGAGCATTGCCCTGGAGTCAGAAGGAAAGAAGTTCAAATGCAGCCTCATACACTTGACTCTTACTAACTGTGTTATCTTGGTCAAATCACTTAACCCTGAGTGCCTCACATCTAGGGTCATCTCCAGGTAACCTGATTTGTATCAGGTCACTGGTCCCAGATTGCTCTGGAGAAGAAAGTGAGACTGGTAACAGCACAGTATCTACCCCTTCATTCAAATCCAATTCATGTGTTTGTCATGGCATCACCTCCTTGATGTTGTGGTCTTCTTAGAAAATGGAGGAAAAACATTGATCATAGATCCTCACATACTCTATATTCTGGTTAAACTGTACTATCAGCTGTTTCCCAATTCAGTCTTCCATTTCCTATCTCTATGCATTTATTATAGTATCTTCTCATCTCCCCATCTCAGAATCATCAATAAGACCTACCTCAGGTGGAAATTCATCAATAAACTTTTCCTGACACTACCATTCTTCCTTTCAAATAATGGTCTTGTCCCTCCTTCAGATTATCTTGAAACGATTTACTTCTACATGTACTTTATTTTACAAATGGAATGTCATCTCCTTGAGGGCAGTGAATTTTTCATTGTCCTTACTATTTAGTACATTTCCTTCTTTACTCAAAGTAGGTACTTAACAGTTATGGAATTGAAGCTGAACTTCCACAAGTTCTCTCATGATATAAAACTGGGATCCCTTCTGTGGAGTGCTTCTACACCTCATGTTAGAATTGAATTGATCTCTCTTTATATTCATAGGCAGTTATGTGTTTGAAGGCTACATATAGATATTTTTATTTTACGTGGGAGCTCACACAGAAATTAATTCTCAATAAACAAATGCATTGCAAATATATGTGGTTAATTTCTTTTGTAAGGTAATGGATCTTTCTTTATTCTCTTCCTTTTTTTCTTTCTTCCTTTTTTTTAAGTATGTTCTGGTTCAGTAGACTTAATACATACCCTATGGGGAATGGAAATCATTTGACTGATCATTAAAGGAAGTAAAAATCCCCATCTTAATCAAGTCTGCTCTCTGAAGGCTTCCAACAACCTCAGACCTTGGTGGGAAATTGTAGCTATACCTTAATGTTTTCTAAATAGTCTATTTGAAGAAGGAGATGCAAGCACTGTAAGAAAATACATGATAAATGATATATAGTGCAAATGTAAACAAGTCATTTAATACCATTTTTAAAGCTCGATCCTGAACTCTTAATTAAAATGTGCATAAAAGAAAACAATGGGGGAACATCTGTGTGTGTTATTGGGACAGCAGGATTTATACTGCATGCTTGGCTTTTTTTGTTTGTTTGTTTGCTTCTCCTTATGTGTGAATGTGGGAGAGCTTCCTTTCTGTTACCTATCTGAGCCCAGTAGGGTCTGTGTTCCCACCCACCTTCACCTTATCATGGTCATTATCTCCCCTTCCCCTTGCTAAATACAGTACTGCATTTCCTAAAGAGAACCATACTTGACTTTTTCTTAGAGAATACCATCGACTCAAACCTTGCTACATGATATCTGAATGAAACCTTGAATAACCTTTTCCATCTTAGTGATTGTCCATAGAACTGAATCTGATTTTGTTACCATGAATAGTTTGAAAAGATTTTGGAACCTAAGAGCCTGCATATCTTGTGCCATAACTATAGTATCATTTTCTTTTTAGGTGTTAAAATCAGAAATTGGGAGTAAAGCTCCTAGTCTCACTTTTTGTAAATAGTAGTTCAGATTACTTCTGGAAAGCATCTCTGGATTTCATTTTTTCCACTTGTAAAATGAATTCAAAGCAAATTAGGGGGTGGAGGTGCTTTCAAGTTTCCAAAATAAATGCTATATTCTCAAATGGTTTTGCTCCTAGATGTTAAAAAATTGCTTGTTTTATTTTTCATTTTGTTTAATAAGGCTTTTTGAACTTTTTATTTTTATATTACAATCATTTCTGAAAATATCTCTTCTTCCATTGAACCCTCCTTTGTAACATAGCAAAACAATATGCAGACTATATCCGACAAATGTCCGACAAATGTTTACAACATTCTGTTCTAATAATCCTCCCTGTCTTCTATGAGTAGGAAAGTATGTTTCATTGTCTGTTCTCTAGAACCAATTAGTCAAGAGTTTGATTGCCTTTTGGTGATCTTTTAATTTACATCCTGGATAAAATATAAACAGGATTGTTTAATTTTGGGATTTGAATCCCCAAGATCTATCATAGTGCTAGATAAACTGTAGGTATTTAATAAATGCTTGCTGGTTGAGAAATTGTTCTCCAATAAAAACTTCTTTTGTTTTATATGATTCTATGACACAATGTAATGTGCCTGTCAACCAAATAAGCTTCCCTAGGGGACAAAACTCCTACATTCTTTGCAAGTTTCTTAAAGCAACTAGCTATTTGGTAGTTTGATTACACACACACACACACACACACACACACACACACACAAACACACACACAAACACACAGACACCCTATCTCTTTGTGGTTTGAGCATTAATCAAAATGTTTTTGATGAATATTTGCAACTTGATTTTTATTTGGAATTAATTCACAAATAAAGCATAATTAACAATATATCGCAGATGAAAAAGCTGCATGTATGGATCATTGTAATATCCATTCTTTGGCTTATAGTTGCAGTATGCCCCAGGGAGTTTCACAAATCCACATGGTTTCCCCAAGTGCTGGATTTTGGATTTGAGTCTGTGAGTTAACTGTACAAAGTGTAAAAATTCTATGGGTTCGGCAGCCTTTTTATTGGCTAGCAGTCTGAAGAGGTTTGTGTGAGGTCACTTCACCATGTGCATAGAATAACTTGCTCTTAAGAAATCTGTTCCTCACACTCCCCAATGGCAATGTGCCTTTCTTTTTGGTTTTGGTTTTCTTTAGGGACATTGTATTTATGTACTTCCTCTGTCTGTGCATGTTCCGTGGCTTGAAGGAGGAGGAAACATAGCAGAAAGTTAGTTGGAAGACTAGAGGATGAAGAGTAGATAGTGACATTTTTACACTTCCCCTAAATGTCTTTTCATTCTCTTCTACTTGTATTTCTAATATTGGCTTAATGCTAACAAGATTTGACAATTATTAGACAAAAGGTGCTATTGATGTTTTTAAATGAAAAAAATAGCTTAGTCATAAAGACTAAATTTTAAAACAAACTTCACCTTATGGCAAACTGCTTAGGAGAGAATTCTTTATCTTCTATTTTCCAAAGGAGGATGTAGATTTCATATTTGAATTTTGGGGAAAAATACTGCATCAATTTTTTCCCCTAGACCCAGAAGAGCCTCTGTCCTAGGGTGACTGGTCAAAGCTGGCATCACCTAGATGAGATCAGAGATATTTACAATATAGCTACGTTTTAGGATAGGGGTATGTGGCAACCATAAATGTTTAGTGGAAAAAACAGGCCTCAGAGTCAGATAAATTGGCCTTGCAAATGACAACTGAGTAACTCTGGATAAGTCAATTTAATTAACTCTTTCAGCATAAGGTACTTTTATTGTCTACTGCACAGATTATTTTTGTAAGAAAGAAATGTAAAAAAAGACTATATAAATGTGAGCTTTCAGGGGTGTGCTGGTAAATGTTTAATAACCCTCTCTCCAGAAAACAAATGTACCCAGAACATACTTTTAAGTTTAATCTGTATTATTAACATTTCTCCATCACTTTCTTAAGTCTAGACAATAAACAAAACAATAATCAAGCCCTGATTTGTAGAGTTTGCCAATTTCTATAGTGTAAATGCTCACAATGAAAATTTGAACAATCAGCTCTGGGGTTAACTCCTTCACATCCTGGAATATTCCCTAGAGCTGACAAAGGGGGAAAAGAGGGCTGTTGAAAACAGTTAATTAAGTCATAAGATTACCTACCTTCTCCTTAATTTAGGAAGTCAGAAAGGTTTTTTGGAGGATGAGACAATTAAGTGAATCCCTAGGAGAGTGCAGTGAAAAGAGCAGGTTCAGTCCCAGTGAGTGTGTGACTTTGGGCAAGTACTTTCATGGCTCTTTGCCTCAGTTTCCACATTTGTAAAATCAGAAATTTGCACTATCTGTTTTCCTAGTTCTCTTCTAGTTCCAATATTTTATGGTTCTAAGAACTGATTAACTTCATGGGATGTTGGTGTGTTTTGAGTTTGTTTTCTTTTTTCCCCAAGGGATTTCTATATTCCACTTGCAAGAGCAGTTTCTATGACTATGTAATACAAGAAACACGTAAAAGTCTTCTAGGTCAACAGCCAAGTAAGGCAGACAGGATCCTTGTTGTTAGGATGTACACATCTGTTTACATGTACATTTACGATCTCTGTATACATATCACATGTCTGAATATTTATGCACCTGCATTCTGTTGAAGGAGATGCACAAGCATATATTCATACATATTTTTGTGTGTATGTGTGTTTATATATAACATATATACAGTATGTGTGTATATATATAAATATATGTCTGTGTGTATGAGAAACAGATGCACTGTAGGCAGATAAAGCAGATAAATATAGATCTGAATAGAAGCCTAAGCATATAAATATAGATGTTATATAGTGAAAGCAGGAAGATCAGCACCATTTTATTATTAGTTGTATTCCGTGTAATAAGAGTTGAAAATCAGTAGTTGATATTGACATGACTGACTGAATGACATTGTCTGATTTCAGAAGACCTAGTGTAAGGTAAGAAAATAACCTTTCTTTCAAGTTTGAGGAGCAATTAGCTGAAAGATTTGGTTACTTTTATTTACTTAATGATAGTTTTTAGGTGCTGTGCATTTAAAGTACAAAAATGCCATCTTACCTAAAAACATTGTGAATGAGGGGAAAAAGGTGCTTATCTCGGCTCTTGGATGGTCTGTATTGTCCTGCTTTTGGCTCTCTCTCTCTCTCTCTCTCTCTCCCTCCCTCCCTCCCTCTCTCTCTCTCTCTCTCTCTCTCTCTCTCTCTCTCTCTCTCTCTCTCTCTCTCTCTCTCTCTCTCTCTCTGTCTCTCCCCCCCCACCCCCACCCCAGCAGTGATCATCAGCTTTCTCTTGTTTGGGGGAATAGATGAATATTCTAGTGTCAGTCTCCTTTGTTTTTCAAAATCTTCAGGTAAACACCCTAGAAAGAGAAGTTTGAAAGCCGAAGCCAAAGTCACTATTGTTACATTAGTGTAAAAGGGATGCCTGCTCTTGTGTTTGCTGAGTGTGTTCTGTGAGAGTGTCTATCGGTCTTCCATCTGTTACTCTCATGTCACGTCTGCTTTTGCCAGTCAAAATAGCTTTCTTTCTTCCTTTCTTTCGTTTTGTGGTTATTTTTAGACACAGAGGGGTAGGGCATAACCTAATTTGAGGGTAATATATTTTAATGTTCCAGTTTCTATTTTAGTAATAGATAAGAACATTAAAGAAATAAGGTGCCACTGTTATATCCCCCAGTCATTTAAAGCAAATACTTTTACTTCTTTAGCTTTTCCAGAAAAAATATCTGAAAATATTAAAATTCAAATCCCATTGAATCTGTGAAAATTATCAGAGTTCCTTTTTCTTTTTTCCAGTGCCATAGTCTAGGCTTTTGAGGTTCTCCCCTCTTTCTCTTTCCAACCTACTGGTAAACATCCAGGAAGAAGAGGGAAAGAGACAAGACAAACTTACACCCTCTTAGGACCTTAAGTCCTCACTTATCTCAAACACTGAGACCAATTCATTTAGCTAGGGCTCTGCTTTGAAGCTTTCCCTAAACTGATTTTAAAATAAACAAAAAACAGCAAAAGAAACAAAAAACACCTTAGTTGCCTTTGTTCCCATGAACTTGCTAAAAGTTACAAAATAGGGCAGAGTACAAATATCATAAACACATGATTTTTTTATATTCATGTTGTGGGAAATTGCTCTCAAAGACTGTTCTTTTGTGTATTATTATTATGAAATAAAATTTCCCTTTTCTAAATAATGTTAATGAAATATGTTTCAGTAGAGATCTATTAAATTGGCAAACTGTATATATTGTTTTAGAGAGACTCTCTAATAAGCTCATATGTCTCAAACAAGTAGTTATTTACTATAAAATGGTATATAAACGTGTAAAGTTTAAAGTAAAATTGGATTATTTTAAAAGTAATCATTTGCCCAATTAACAATTAAAAAATAGTGGAAACATTTTTAAAATGCTGACCTATTTAGCTTCTTAAAAAATTAAGATAATTGTCTGAAATATTCAAAATCTTTATTTTCTTTTTTAAAATTCTTTCTCTTCATTCTTTTTAAAAATTTTTTCCCTTTCCTAGCTTAATATACTATTCAGTTTTTGCTAAGTATTCCACAGTTCACCACCAAAAATCAGAAATTCTCTCTCTCTCTCTCTCTCTCTCTCTCACACACACACACACACACACACACACAAACACAAACGCTTGCTTATCTGATCGTTTATACCTTGTATTTTCTAACTTTTTATCTAGTATAAATCGTCATGTTCTTTAAAAGATTGTTAAATACAAGTACTGATTCAAAGTTTTCTGGAGATTATGAGTTTTCTTACTAAAGACAAAAAACATTTAATTTGTTTCCATATATACATTTGTTAAGTTAAAACTATTGTTAGATTGGAACAAGCCAACCTGAGTCAAATACTTTATGGGAGTTGAACTAGCTTTGCAAAATCTTGCTGAACAGGGGAACTTTCTCTGCCTGGGAGTAAGTTACTATTACCACAAATATTTAGGGCGTGTGGGAGCTCTTTTCTGTCATGGTTGGAGATAGAGAAGTTATCTTTGTTACCACTGCTTACTACTTCTGTTTCTCCTGCCTCATTTTCTTATCCAGCAAGTTTAATGTATAATTGGAAATCCCCATTGTGACTTAGAGTATTAGTGGGTAGAATTTGGAACTTCAACTGGAGATGTGTAGGAATTTTTTCCCTCCATTTCATTATTCTGTTGTCTTACTACCCACACAATGATCTGGCTAGAATAGAAAAGGGTTAAGGAAACCTTGAGAAATTTCTTCTCCCTCACATCAAAGTTTTAGTATTTTTGTCAATAAGTATGTGACAAAGAGAGATGTTTAGAATATTATGGAAGCTCTTCTGAAGTGAAGGGAAACACTTATCCATATGAGTTAAAGTAACTGTTCTAGTGACAGAATACCTAAGCATTTGTTGCCTTGAATACGTTAATTCACCAAGTTAAGACCCTAAATTTCCTAATATGCAGTGTGGATCCCTGTATATCAGATCCATTGAAAAGCACTTACATCTTATTTTTTTTCTGCATACTGGCATAGGGTGAAAGTCAATGACTATATAAAGTACTGAATTGTATTCAAAGAATTTATTCTGAAGAGTTGGGGAGAAAAAATTCTTATTTTATTTGGGATGTATTTAAACTTAAATCTGACCAATGTAGATGAATTCTAAACCCCCAAAGAGTGGGATTTATTATGGAAACACTGATACAACTTTAATTGCAGTGATTCTGGCAGCATTGGCCCTAATACCAGGGGATATCTTTCCCATATTCAAGTTCACTTCTAATCTCCTCAGACTTCATTTTGTGTCTAACTGCCAATCTTTTTGGAATTCATTTTGATGTTAACTTTTCTGAAAATGAGAGAAATGGACCAGTGTTATTAATAAATATAACCACCCCAAATTTCTCTCAATTTTTTGATGCCTGCAGTGCCAAATTAGTGGCATCTGGAAAATATCTTCAAAATGGAGGATAATGGGGAAAAGAGAGGTGGAAAGAAGGGAGTCAAAGGATGGACACATGCTGCAATGGGAAGAAAATGGCTTCAGAATCGGGAGACTCAGGTGCTAGTCCTAGTTAGTGGTTAGTCCTGCCATTAACAATATTTCTCTAAGCCTTGATTTTCCCAAGCCCACAATTAAGGAAGTGGAACAAAATGATCTCTGTGATTCTATAAGAAAAGCCTGGTTTTTCTCCCCTTCTCATTTAAAAGATTTTTAAGCTTTCAGTCCCCAGATTTTAATGAAGCTATTTTTTAACAAAAGAAATAGAAATATTTACTACTATAACATTACATATTTATCTTTCAGGTCTATATTTATGGATTATAAAGAAATTTATTTTTTAAAAATGATCAACTAAATAACAATTACATAAGAAATCCTAGAAACAGCCAGTCAGGTGTTTTTATTGTTCTTTTAAGGAGAAGAGAGTAAAAACCAGAGTAATAGATGTGTAAAAATACTTTGTAGTTAAAGAATTAAAGAGGCAAGGGAAAATACTTTAAAGTGAGAGGGTAGGATTAAACAATATGAAGACTCTCTCAGGGTACAGTAAGAGGAAGGAAGAAAAAATTGTGTCAGAAGGTGTGACAGTTTTAAGAACACTGTACCTTAAAGTACAAAATCTAAACTTAAAGCTTCAGAGAAGTTAGGCAGTGATTTATTTGCATTATAAAAGATTGTCTTACTTTCCAAAAGGTTTCACCCCAGGCTTTCAGTAAATCACTTCTTTCCCATAAGATCCTATTGATAAAACTTCTATGTACACTGAAGTTCTTCTCTGATTCTTATGATGAATTTTTCAACCACAGCAACTCACAGACGCATGTTCTTTCTCCCTGTTCCCTGAAGAATATGACTATTTTTTCCTCCCTCTATATTCCTATCATCCAGCATGCAGGAGGCACTTAAGAAATGCTTGTGAATTTAATTAAATTGATTTAGTAAGGCAATTAGTAATGTACTTAGTAAAACTTGTGATCTCCATCAGTCATGTGGGCCCACACTAACAAAATCATGGCTCTTGAAAGTGAGAGATTTGTACTAAACTTTTTTTTTTAGGTTTTTGCAAGGCCAGTGGGGTTAAGTGGCTTGCCCAAGGCCACACAGTTAGGTAATTATTAAGTGTTTGAGGTCAGATTTGAACCCAGGTACTCCTGACTCCAGGGTTGTGCTTTATCCACTACACCACCTAGCTGCGCCTGTACTAAACTTTTAAAGACAACATGTTGTATAAAGCAAGGTACATCTATTTGTTTCATGTCAATAGTTGCAAGGCAGCCATATTTAGCTAAATGCCTTGATTAGTTAAAACATTAAAAAAATTTTTTTAACTCAAACCCAGGTTTGGGTTAAACACTAGGCATGATAGCAAAGGACCAACTTCATTTTTTCAGCTGCAATCCACTTTCTCACAGTTATACCCTGATCTAAATAACATAACCAGTTAAAAAATTTAAAACCTATTCTACAGTGATGCTTTCCTTAATAGATCTGACATTTTCAAATTAGTATTCTAAGTTGTTTTGATTTGTTGCTTTTTTAAAAAAAAATGAATACATCTAGAAATAATATTGTGTTTTCTTGGGTTTTTTTCCTATCAACCTAATCTAATCTAAACCCATTTTGTGTTGCCTTTCAATAGCAACAACCAAAGTCAATTTTTGCCCCTTTGCTGAATATTCACATTCTTTTATAAAATGAGGCACACTGGTATCACATTACTTTTCCTACAGAAGTTATCCATGGAAATAAAAATGAATTTTCCTATGTACACCTTTAGAAGAATGAAAAAAAAAATTAATCAGCAAAACTGGTCACTACACTGAGGGGAAAAGAACAAACCTGAAAATACATGTAAGGTTCCACACCTTTGAACTCCCCCCCCCCCCCCCCCCCCCGCCATCTTTGTAAAGGTGTGGGGAAAGATGTCCTCTCATTCTCTTTTTTGAAGATAATGCTACTCTGCATTTTTTGCAAATTTCACTTATGGTTGTTACTCTTTCCATATATTCTGTTTTAGGCATCATAAAGATTGTCTTCTTAGCTCTACTTACTTCACTCTGTATCAGGTAATGTAAGTCTTCCAGTGCTTCTTTATAGTTATATTCCATGCTTCATAATTCATCCATTTCCAAAGAAGATTCCTAGAGTTGTTCCTCTAGATCTTTTTAGATTTCACAAATATTGGTGTAACTCTAAGGCTGTTTGTCTATAACTTCTTTTTTTCCCCCTGCCATGACTGACCTGCTTTCCTTTGATAATCAAGTATAGCTTTGATTAATATTAGTCAATGACATTTATGTAGTATTTTAAATCTTGTAAAACACTTTTCTTATGTTATCTCCTATATGTTTCATAGCAGATCTTTATATTAGTATCATGTCCAGGTTCAAAGAAACTGTAACTTACCTATAGTCACCCAACTAATAAATGACACTTTTGGTACAAGCATTATCCTTGGAAATATGCTTCACAATCCCTCTTCACTCTTTTTTCCAAATTCTTTTCTTCCCTTATCTACTATCCTTGAATTGATAATCTCTTCTAGACAGATTACTCTAATTCTAAGAAAATGGGCAAAATTCTTATTTTCTTACTCATATGTTTTCTTAATTCTTTAGGTTTTATAGCACTTTAGATTTATTGATAGATTGTTAAAACAGGAAGGAATTCTTAGAGGACATCTAGCCCAATTACCTCATTTTACAAATGTCCTTATCATCTGAACCAGAAGATTGAATTTGACTAGCCCCAAATTACAGAATAAATGCCAAAGTTAGGACTTCGCCCCTGAACTTCTGATTCTAAGACCAGTGCTTCTTTCCACTCTACCATAATCTTATCACATTCTCTGCTGAATTAAAAATATTAGTGCCTATCTTACCCCCTTAGTACAGAATAAAAAATTTTTAAGGATTGGAACGTGATCATATCCTTTTACAAATACAAAGCAATTGTTCAAGAAACTTTTTTCTAATCAGTGAATTTACAGATACTTTTTATGCTATAGACTCATAAGCCTTGAACAAGAATTTGAAGGCTTTCTGATAGAAGTGATGGTACATCAAGCACAAAGAGCTGTTTTACTTGATGGGCAAAATCTCAATTTGACGGCAGAAGTTTATATTGTACTTTCTTCTAAAAAACAAACAAAGAACTAATTCTTTTTCTTTTGTCATCTTAAGTGATGTAAAATGGAATCTTTGACTATAGTCATATTAGTATTCAATATTAGCTTTTAAATGTTTACATGCAAATGGAACTTCATACAAACCATGTTAAAACAAGAGATACTTCAATAGTCACTTTTTATGATCATATGGCATTAGCTAGCTATTCACTAGCTTAGGAATTCTTCCATTGTATCCATTTCTCCTTTTTATAACAGATCCTGGACTATACCCTTTGTAACTATATAGAAGAGAAAGAATAATATCCATTTTGTCTAGAGATTTCTAAATGCTTCCTTCTTAAAATTTATGATGGGTGAAGTGGAACATATTTTCCTTTTGCAATACTGATGCTCTTAACTCTTTCTCTGTGAGGGTATGTCTTGTGTGTTTGTGTGCCCGTGCATACACATCCTCTAAAATGATGGCTTGAGACTGAGGTTCCCAGTTGAAAGAGCTTGATACAAATTCACAAATGCACAGAGAGATGGGCATGTGTCAATGAATTATTTGTTAGTGAAATTGGTTTCAAATTATTGACACTTTATTAAGTTCAAAAAAAAAAAGCACCAACTACAAATCCTTATTAGGGATCAAGTTGAAATACTGGAGTAACTAGTGTCACTTAACATCTAACTAGTTACCAACCAAAAGGAGGAATAAGAGAAAATGTATTGTTCCCAGCATCAGAGTTGTTTCTTGAAATGATTTCTTTATTTTCCACTCCACTGTCTGTTTTTCTCTTTCTCTTTTTTTCCCTTCCTACCCCTCCCTCTCCTTTCTTTTTAGTGTTCTGAATTCATTATATGGCATAGTGTAAATCAATAGTAAACGCTAACCGCCCACTCTGTACTCAGTTACGCAACATCACATACCCAGTACACAGAGACAAAAAGGGAAAAAGCACACACAGCCTTTACATTCAAAAGCTCTTGCATAATTTTACTTTTCTACAGCCAAAAAAAAAGGAAATAACAGATGGGGAAACTTACAGTTTTTTTTTCCCTTTTCTCAGACTTTTGAGAAGGGAGTCAGTTAACATCCATGGCCATTTGTAGTTGCCCTAGGCTTCAGCTTAACATCCCTCAATAATTATCAGTCTTAACTTGTTTTAAAAATAGGACTTTGTGACCCTCCCTGATGTGATGCATTTTCCAGGTAACATAAGATTAAAATTATTCTAAGTTAATTAATATTTTTGGTTTTTGTTTTATGAAAAATTAACAATGTTTAAACTATGAAATGAATTTTAAAATATAGTGAGGTTGACTATTTTTTTGTCTTTACTTGAAATGTATCCTGAAGGAATATTTGTGTAAAAAAGTCAATTATATCAACACTATTCCTTTTGCTTTTAATTTTGAGGGCCATATAACAATTGAATGTTCTGTTTTCTTGACAAAGTGCATTCAAACCAAGAGAAAATATCTCTTATGATATAGTGCAGATATATTTTATTCAATCTTTCAATTGATTTCACCCTTAAACAATAGTTCTATCTAAGTTCCTGTAGCTTCTGCAATGCTCATTGGGAATTTTCCTATCACACTGTACTGGATTCACACATACTTTCTGATGCTACACATTGTGCCCTTCTTTAAACTTTTAATAGACAATAAAAATCATCTCCCCCCCTTCTTTGCCTTTCTGATGTCTCCACCCCCACCTCAAGCCTGACTCACACCTCCCATTTCTCACTGTAGTAACTCCCTTTGTAATTCAAATGGAAACAATGAAATTTGTATGCTGTTCTGGACCCATGTTTATCTGCATTTCTTTCCTGTTATAATATTTCATTTCAGTTAACAGACTGATGTCTACAGGGACTTAGAAATTAGTCTGATAAGGGAGTTCTTAAAAAAAAGTTTCTGCCTGTCAAATAGATAGAAAATGAAAAATACCATATCTGCAGAAACTATGTTACATCTGCTGAAATAAATAAAGATCTGAGTTGTGTAAGGTTTTCTAGTGGGTTAGCAAAAGGAAGGAAAGAAGGAGAGTATGACAAAGAGATTGGATGAATTGGATCTCTCATATTTCAGGAAATATTAAGGTATCTCTTCTTTTTGTATGGGGGGGGGGTTTATTTCATCCTCTTATACCAACATTTTCTTCCTTCCTCACTTTATTTTGTTACTTTCTATTTTATTTTATTTGTGAGACCAGACTTCCCTTCACCCAGGCTACCTGGAAGAGTACTGGTCCCTGTGGTCCCTATCTTAATAATGATATGCTCAGAAACTTTAATATACTTCTTTTTTTCCCATCTTGACCAGTTTTTCCCTTCTTTGACAGCTTTCTGGCCTCAGCTTCCAGGGCTTAGAATTCCAGTGCCTGATTTAAAACAAGAAAACAAATTTGACTCCTGGGCTCAAGCAATCCACCAGTCTCAGCCTCCCTAGAAACAGGGGCTCTGGACATATGCCACTGTAGCCAGGCCTTCATTTTAAAACCCAGGAAATTAATTGTATAGTTTTACTATGAAGGTTTTAGATTAATCCTTTATTTCCTTATATTTAGATCTAAGAATGGATCTATGATCCCATTGATCATCCTTTAAGATTTTTGTCAATGCTCTTTTCTAGCGCCTTCCCAGGGGGTCCACTTAATGTGCTGTAGACCTTCTTCTGGAGTTTCTTCAGTTCCATGGGAACCAACCTATAACTCTAGTAGCTAATCTCTTATCCTTCATTCTCACGATTATTTGTTTTTACTTTTTGTACATTTCAGAATAATTTACATTTCTTTTGATTTTTCTGTAGAATCTGAAGTTTCAAGAAAACAATTTTATTTTAGGACTTCATTTCATGCTGAAAACAGGGTAAATGTGATTTTATTTTCAATCTTATGATGTTGAGGCAAATCTAGAATAGTTTGGGCCTAAATTTAGACAAATCATCATGTAGTAGGTGATGTAGGTATGAAATGTCAAAAATATATTTCCAACACATTTAGAATTAAGTTATCAAATGAAAGGATCAGATAACATTTAATGAACACATTATCTTCTAGCTATTTGTCATCATCAACTTGTTAGTTTGGGTGATGGTAATGTTTTAGTCTCTTGGTATTAGAATATTTAAGTGTCAAATAAATTTTTTTATGGAAAAATATTGAAACTTGGCCAGGGTAATCCAGTGCTACCCTGGACATTAGGATTTTAAATATGTATAATTTTAAATGTTCTTCCATTAGTTATTATAGGGAAGGGTTCTAGAACATGTAGTGAGGGAGAGCAACAAAGAGAGGATGAGTTTGGGTCCATGTATTATATACATATGTATATGATATTGTTCATATATTGTATACATAGGAAAATTTGGAAATAATTTTTAATTCAGTTGTAACTTATTTTTGTTCTGCAACCAAGTATACACGTACACTTTTATACAGATATCACATTGTTGGTACTCATTTAACTTATCCCTAGATTCCCAGGAGGCTTGTATTCTCTTTCAATCATATAACCTCGGGGGGCATGCAGTTAAATTATCTGCACTAATTTTAATTTTAATTTGTATGTATTGCAAAGAAGATTTAAAAATATTTAGTGAACAATGAGCAGTGTTTCTCACTCTACCTTTTCCCTTCCTCTGTCTTTTTACTCTCTTTTTCTCTCTCCTTTCCTTTCTCTCTTTTTCTCTCTTCCTTCTTCCTTCCTTCCCTCCCTCGTGTTTGTTTTCATCATTAATATAGAAAACTCCTAGTGTAAAAGCTTCCTCTGTGAAAGCAGATCAATAACTATTCTGCAACTTATAGTCTTAGCAACTTGCAGAGGTGGGGCTGGGAGGCCACTAGCATTGAGAGATGAGATAATTTGCTCAGTTTAACAACCACTGTTCTAAAGAGATTGGAGCTTAAATTCATGTCTCCCTGTCCCAGGCCTTCTGAGGCCAAACCTGTTGACTTTACATACCATGCTACCTTTTAACATTTTTTTTTGGCTATCAGAAATATTGGAAACAGCTACTAAGAAGATAATTTAAAAAATAATTTAACCACTCTTTCTGTCCTACACTTTTTCCTTAGTATTCCTGCACATTCCAGTCCCTTTTTATTTGCCCAATTGCATTTTTGACTTCCATTTGTGGCCAACCCATCACTTTTAGCTTTCATTTTCTGTTGTAAAAGCAGCTCTGGGAACATCAGACAGGTTCCAGTTTAGCTTTTTTTTTTTTTTTTTTTTTTAGGATTTTGCAAGGTAGATGGGGTTAAGTGGCTTGCCCAAGGCCACACAGCCAGGTAATTATTAAGTGTCTGAGGCCAGATTTGAACCTAGGTACTCCTGACTCCACGGCTGGTGCTTTACCCATTGTGCCACCTAGCCACCTCCAGTTTAGCTTTTGTAATGGCAAACAATAACTCACTGCAATAGATATGGCTAAAGGGACACAGATTTAGGGTTGCCAGGGCAAAAAAGATATTAGGGGTAGTTTTAATCAGTTTCTTTTTTCCCTTGAGGCTTCCACAGCTCTTTAACAGTACAGTTGGTTGGGCACTGCTGGAAGCCAAAAGAAATACTTAAGTGCCTTCAGGACCAAAGTTACTGATTTACCTTTTAAAGGGGTACTTGTTTAAGGTGCACTTGTATATTGACTGGTGGGGGACTTTCTATATGTGTCTTTAATATAGTCAAGGGAAGAGAAGGAGCCTCCAGTGCAAGGAGAGGCTGTGCTAAGACAAGGTGATGTAGAAGGTAGATCTCTGCAGTCTAGTAATGTCCCAGAGCAGTTCCATGGAATAATTACATTGTCTCATCTAAATCCTGCAGTTGATGCTACTGTTCCTCCTTATTTGACCTGTGCCAAGGTAACACAGTTAAGATTATTTCCCATTTTCCCTTTTTTGCCATCCTTTAACAGTCAATTCTGTGGAAACTTCTTTTTAAATTTTCCCACAAAACACAAAATAAGAAGCTGCTTCAGTGATCCACAACAGGTTCATATGGAAAACTAAGAGTTTCATAGAACTCCCGGTATAAGAATATATACTCTAATCCTATTCCTCAAAGCTTTTTTTTTTTTTTTTTTAAATTGTCTTGTTCATCATTAACTTCAAGATACCCTTTGTGGTTGGGACTCCTGGAGAAGAGCATTCCAGTATGCTCTTAGGGGATCCCTACTTCTCATTAGTAGCTGGCATTTATAAACATTTACAAAGAGCTTTACTTGTGCTATCTCATTTGATCCTCACAACAGTCCTGTGAGGTACATGCCATTATTCCTGTTATAGATGAAGAAACTGTGGCAGAAGTTAAATGATTTATCCAGAGTCACACAGCTGATAAATGCTGGGATGAGGAATTTAATTGTAGATCAAATACTCTGCTATGTCACCTAGCTGCTTACTACTAGCTATATAGAAAAATGTACTTTTCAGGGCATTTTTGTATAATTTAATGAGCAGACTTCATTTTTATATCTCACCAATTTGTGATGCCCCATGAACATTTCTTGTGGTTTCTTGGTAAAGAAATGAGAAAGACAAACTTTCACATGACAGAGCTCTGCTTATTACTCAAGTAAAATTTTTTATTCAGCTTATGATATTTAGGAATTTTATTTCTTCACAGAAGGAACTTTTTAAATGTTAATTTTGGGATTTTTGTTGCTCTGTGACTACATAAAAGGTCTTGTTTTTAAAAGGTTCAGTTCACTTGCTCTGCTTCTCTTACATTTAGTTAGAACATAATAATATGCATTCATTTATCCTCACAGAGCCATATAATGCCAGTAACTTACAACTGATGAAACCAGGGGTAAATAATCCATAGCTTGTCCTACCGCTATTGCCATAATATTTATATCAAGAGCACAAGTAACAAACAACCAACAACAAAAAGAAAACCAGTTTGTTTTTATTTATAAAATGTTTAATCAAAAGTGTAGTAAAGTTCAAATGGAGCTGCAAATCCTAGTGGTTCACAATGGTTTGATTTATTTTTTAAATAGACCATGGATAATTAACCATAAAACAAAACGTTCTCAACTCAAGTTACAGGGAATTGCATAGAGGGATAGCAAGGCACTCACAACTGGATGCAATGGGTTATAACTTTTAAAGTTAAACATAGAGGCAGCTAAAGGAGCCAAGTCTCTTCTGTGTCCCTAGCTGTGTTATCACTTCTAAATGGAAGTAATCTTTGCTTGCTATGGCATGGCTGAAGCTAGTGTCCCAAATTTGGAGAAATAAAAGTATTGCTTTCATTCTTGTCATTTTAACCTATACTTGTCAAAGTTCATACTTGCAAAACACTTATTAAAGCACTTTTCTTTTCAGGGTGCTTCAATAACATTAACTGGTTATTCTTTACAACATCACTCTGTGGTAAGTAACTTTTATTATGCCCATCTAAGAGATGATAGTATTGAATCTAACTGAGATCAAATGCATTTCCTTGAGCCTCTTAAAAATTATACTGTGATTTTGTGTTAAGATCATCACTTAAAGAACTGAATTTGAATAAGTCTGGATTTTTTCCTTAGCCTTTCTGTTAATTAATATAGACTACAGTTTTTGGGGTGGAGGGGAAGACTTTTACTCTTAAAGAAAGGTACTTTAATTTTGGAATATTATATTATAAAAGAACAACATTCTAAAATGTCTCGGTTAAGAATGGATGTTTTTTAAGCTATCAATGAATTTCCATACTTATATATGTCTGGATAGGAGTAAAATATATGCATATACCCTTCCCCAGGATCATAGAAACTTTGATATTGGTCAAAAATACGGTTATCTCTTCTACATCATGACCCTTTCCTGTTGTGGTTTTGATATATCTTGTGGGTTAGCATAAGAATTTTTAAAGGAAATTTGGGGAAGTTTTGAGGAAGCTGCAGATGACATGTGAAGATGTCATGATATATGTCATATATGTCATGATATATGTTATATTTGACAACACAGAAAATATTTAAAACTCAGAAATGCATAAAATATACATATGGTATTAGATAATATCAACAATTTTTATCTCAATACAATAAATTTATTCACATTTTACAATATGGTAACACCCCATAAAAGAAAAAAAATTCAGACTTCTTTGGTAAAAAAGGAGGACCAAAAATTTTTATGGGGACTTTTCAAATCTTAGGGTTACTATGTACTTAACTCCAGAGTGGATAAGAAGGGATAACTGTAAATAAAAAAGGTTGAAAATGGACTTTCTGTGCATTTGAATGTTATCTGATCACTCTTTTGTTCATGTGAAATACATATTTTATATTTGGATAAAGGTTCTTAAAACCTATTGGTTTATCCTTTCCTTCCCTTTCCCCTCCTCCCCTCATGGACCTATGATTTCTATAGAAAAGAAAGTTCTTGGGGAAGATTGACTCTCCTCAGTGCAGGTGAACAACTATTCCACAACTTTGGAAAGAGTGCAGCTTGAAACTGAGTGGATTGCCTTGACTCTAAACAAATTTTGGAGGGATATTTGATTGTCTTACACATAGAAGGACCTAAAAGAGGTGTTGAAGTGAATTGAATTGAAACCAGACCTGCACAAAAATGAAGAGAGAATGATGCCTTTAGATAACCAAATGATGAGGTACTACTTTGGATGATATTGAGGTAACTAAGTGGCACAGTGAGTGGAGTTCTGGCCGTGGAGGCCTGAATTCAAATTTGACCTCTGATACTTAATAGCTATATGATCCTGGGGAAGTATTTTAATTGTGTTTGCCTCAGTTTCCTCATCTGAACAAATACCTAGAGAAGGAAATGGCAAAACACTCCTGTTTCTTTCCCATGAAAACTCCAAATAGAGTCTTGAAGAGTCAGATACAACTGAAAATGACTGAATATTTAAAAGAAAAAAACAAATCTCAACTTTAAAACTTGCTTTGATCCTAGGCAGATCAATCTCCCAGTACCCTAAACAACTCTCAAGACACAGGCAACATAGACACACATATGCATATATATATGCATATATATATATACATATATATATGCATATATATGTAATATCTCATGTATATGCATATGTATATTATATAGGTATCTATGAAAAAAGAGAGAGTTGGACTATAAAGTGTTTAATTACAATTGAATACAGACTTAAGTGTCTGGGACAAAATTTACATGACATTTCACAAATAATGTGTCCTTGGGACTTCTTTACATTTTTAAATTAAGGATCTTTCCTCAGATTGTTTATGGGGGAGATATTATATATATATGTATATATATATATATATATATACATATATATATGTATATGTGTGTGTGTTTACCATATTAGAAATGAAATTATCTTAGTATTACTATTTTTTTATTTAAGACAATGGGGTTAAATGACTTGCCCAAGATCATACAGGTAGGCAATTATTAAGTGTTTGAGGCTGGATTTGAACTCAGGTCCTTTTGACTCCAGGGCCAGTGTTATATCCACTGTGTCACCTAGCTGTCCCTTAGTATTATTTTAAAACTAGTTTTGACCTTGCTGATTGTCTGAAAAGGTCTTTAGGATCCACATAGGTTCCTTGAGCACATTTTAAGGATCAATGGATCTGTATCTTCATTAGTGGAAGTTTTTAGAAGTTCTAAAAAGTTGCTATTATAGTCTCAAAGAAGCTAAGAATTATAATAACCAGGAAGTATATATATATGTGTGTGTGTGTGTGTGTGTGTGTGTGTGTGTGTGTGTACACACACACACACACACACACAAACACACACACATGCAAGATCAGGCCTAAGTTGGTTTAGCATAGAATTATCAAATCTAAACTGGTACTAAAATAGCAGTGTGTGACCAGGTCAGTCATCACCGAGATACACTGGCAGTCTTCAGTAGTATAGAGGGTAAAGCTTGCCCTGATCATGCTAATAATACCTGACTTTAAGATAATTCTGTTTAGTCCTGAAAATAATTTTCATCAAGATTCTGATGATCTCCAAGGCCCTTTCCAGTTTTAAAACTCTATGAAAATTATACTCTTGACCTCACTTTATATGAATCTGTATAAAATGAGGAAAAATAATCTCTTGGAGTAAAATAAAGATGGACTTAAAAGGAATTCTATATATATTACCCATAATCTGTTTGTTACTGTGTTGCTGTTTCTAATTCTGTTGCCCATCTATCTCTGTTTCTCTGTCCATCTGTCCAGTGAAGTCAGCAATTCTTTAGAATTGTAACTTCTCAGTTCCACCCCTTCCCCCTATTTCATGCTAATTTAACTTGTTCTAGTGCACAAAAGACTCCTATCAATGTACTAGGAACCCAAGGGACATGCCTTATGTGGTAGCTTTAATTTCTCACACTCTTTGTATTTAAAAATGAGATCATCATGAAAGGACCCTCATTTCACACCCCCTCTGACTTGCAAAGTAACCAGCCCCTTCTACATTTCTCCTCAATGACACAAAGTCCTTTATATATATTTTTTTGTGAACAGAGAAAAATCTTCATTAATTTGTTTATTTCCATTCATCTATGTGTCATTTTTTTATGTATGGATATTAACTCTAAAAGAGCACAAGCTTTTTTTTTCTGTATCTGCTTTAATAAACTATTGACTCCTAAATAGGAGGGACCATATCTTATTCATCTATGAAACTTCCATAGGAGTTTTTTTTAAAAAAAAAAAGAAAAACAAAACCATGCATGTGTTGGGTGATTAATAAACCTTTATTGATTGACCAAATGAATGTAAAAAGTACAAACTAGTTTTTCTTTTAGAGTTTAATTTTAGGGGTAGCTAGGTGGCACAGTAGATAGAGCACTAGCCCTGGAGTCAGGAGGACCTCAGTACATCCAGTCTCAGATATTTAATAATTGCTTAACTGTGTAACCTTGGCCAAGTTACTTAACCTCATTGCCTTAAATAAGTAAAATTTTTTAAAAATAATAAAAACAGTTTAATTTTTAAAGACATTCAGGTATAATACAGTTAGAGTACTTCTCTACAGAACATATAGGTCTTCTGTATTATCTAAGTTTTTATTTCTTGAGTAATGCTCACCAATATTTCATGAAACAGTAACAGATGGAAGATAAACAAAGATGTTTTGTTGGTTGGAGAGTTACCTCACTTATAAGTAATAAGAGAAGATATCATTATCTCTCACAGAGGACAGAAATTTTCTGCCCCAATTTACTTTTTAAAACCTAAAATTTTCAAGTAAGTTTTCATGATTATTTAGTTGATTATAATGTCAGAATGAGCATCAGTAGTATCATTAATTACATACCATGGCTAGTAAATGTGTTTTAATGTAAATGTATTTAAATTTCAATATAAATGTGTTTAAATTTCAATAGAAAGATACATAGTTCCTTCCCTGTAGGCAATCACAATCCAGTTGTAGGCAATACAAGAAAATAAGGATAACAAATAATTCATCTTTGTTTTAAAAATGTGTCTATTATATAAATCAACTTATTATTTTAAGTCTTACCTGGATTTTAGAACTAGATACAACTTAAGGCAGCCAGGTGGAGGGTGCTGAGACTTGGAATCAGGAAGACTTAAATTCAAATCCTGCCTTTGAAAGGTATTGTTGTATGTCCCTGGGCAAGTCATTTCCCCCCTCTCTTTTCATTTCCTTACTATAATCCTCAAATCCCTTTATTATGGGAATAATAATACCTCCAGGAGCTATTATAAGAATCAAATAAGATAATATGTGTATAGCACTTTTCAAACCTTAAGTGCTGTATAAATGTTAGGTATTATTATTAAAAGAAACTTCTTTGAATTTAGTAGAATAATATTGATTGATTGACTTAGAGTGGTTGGATGTAATGGGATAGTGAAAGTGGCAATTGAATGAGATTAAAGGGGACTAGCACCTACTTTGTGCCAGGCAATGTGATAAACAATTTACAAAAATTATCTCATTTGATCCTCATTACAACATTGTACTGTTGAGAAAACTGAAGCAGATAGAGATTGCCCAGGTAGTGAGTATCTCTGGATAGATTTGAATCCAAGTCTTCTTGACAGTCCCAACTGGTCTCTGTCTACTATTACCTAGGAAGACCTCAATTCAAGTTTTGCCTTTGTCACAAACTGGGCTATGTGACTGTGGATAAGCCACTATCTTCCAATGGCCCTAAGTAATTTTCTAAGACTTTCAAGTTTTAGATGAATTTTTGATTAGCATTGGGGTAGTATATTTTATCATACCAGTGAAATCACTAGTCTGGATGAAAAAAAAAATCCCAAACAATAGAAGGCAAAATGTACTAATTGCCACAAGAAAAGGGCAAACATAATGTTATGGGAGTTCAAAGAAAGGAGAAAATGCTTCTAGATTGTTTTACTCCTATGTTTTAGGTCCTATTTTAGGAAATTTTGATCATTTTTTCACTCAGTAGGTCTTGAACAGCTAGTTTTGGATCAACACCTGGGAATTTCTGCAGGTCTTATCATTTTTGTAGAAAATTAGGAACGCCTACAAATTACCCATTTATAATTCTTTGGAATTATTTCCAGATTTTTGGGAGGGTTATATTCAAGCTGAAGTTGAATGACATAGGACAGACCCCCCCACACACCCCATCTTTCTTTCTCCCTTATTACTCCTACCTTTTAGGCCTGACATGGCATAAAGGTACCACCCAGTTCCTTCTTTCTTATGAAAACTCATGACACCTTTGTCTGCATTATACAAATCTGCATTGGGTAACTTTCATAAAACTTAACTATATTCTTCATGATTAAATCATTGAAGTCTGAACTGCCACCATAAATGGTCAACATTAAATATGTTTTGAGTATGACCCTAGTATCAGAGGATTAAAAAAGAAATAATGAGTGAATTTTTCTTTCTTCATCATATATTATTTATTACTCCCTCAACTTACCTCAAACCTGATTGAAATGGGAATTTCAAGTGGGGAACACGTTGTCAGAGAAGTTAGAAATCCTGGATGTTAGAAGAAAAAGATACAACAAGAAGCCCCAGTACCTTTGCCTCTGCTGCTCCTCAGTTTTGCCACCCAGTGTCACTTAGCTGTTAGCTTCAAATTTAGATCCAGCTCAGTCAGGCCCTGGTAGGACTCTGCACTGCAGTTAGTCTTGTTTCTTGTCATGACTTTGAATTTTGTTTCAAGCAACTAAACTTTCTCTATTTTTTTCCCTTTCAACATATTTTATACACCTCAGTTCCTGAAAATGATTCTTTGTCTTATTTTTCTATCCCCAAGTTTCATTCTTGATCTGCTCTTAGTATTTGGGTCTTATTTCCTCTTACCAGTTCTTCTGAACACTACACTGAAATCCTACCCTAATACCTAGATACTTTTTGCCAAACCTCCTTGAATACTAAGCTCTTGCCTGCCTGGACTTTTACCTATTTTCTGCCACAGGACTACTTGACATTTTTTCCTACTAGACAATGGGACCATGCTCTAGATGCCCACTATTCTATCTTCCTGATGTCTACTGGTTTGCTTGCCTTGATCTCTTCATATACCTGCTGCTGCTGCCATGTTTCCCTAATATCCCACCTTCTGTTCAGACTTCATCCTATAATATGCCATTCAGATTTTCCCTAATTTCTTACCTTTTCCAAGCAAGTCTCTTTAGTCTATACTGTTCTAGCTCTTCAGTTTTGAACTACCTACTAGAAATTAACAGAGGAGGGGAAAGGGTATGACTTAAAAAAAGAGTCACTGGATCTCCTTCCTTTCCTTATACTTTCATTTATTGCCCTCTCTATCCTGAGAATACTCTGTAAATAGAGCAGTACATTTTAAACCTCAGGAAATTAACTGAATCTATTTTCCTACTTTTATAATGAATAATGTAGATCATCCTTGTTTATAAAGAACTTTGAGATACTCAGATTAGCAACATTGAATGCAGTTTAAATTCTTCATAAAGAAATAGTAAACATGATCACATATTAGCTAGTTGCTTTAAGTTCCAGGTCTATGACTATTCAGAATCAATGGGATGTTCAACAGTTATACTTTGTATTGAATCAAAAATTCAGTATGTGAGTAACCATGTAACATACTGTATCAGTATAAACTAAATTTATGTGTTACAAAGGTCTATTTAATCTAAGGAACACATTTTCTGTCAGCCTTGAAAGTGAGTAGCTAGAATATTGATGTGCCCAATCCTTGGAAAAAAAGCTTCTTTCCTTCACTAAATCTCTAGAAAAATATGATAGTGTACACTCACAAAATATTTTCAACCAAAGCTGGAAGCAAAGCACATGAAAAAAAAAGTAATAACATAAGTAATAAAATATCCCAAGCAAACAGAAAGCATCTGTACAGTTTGCCTTTCTCAGTGGTGTAAGCAATCTGAACCTTTTTCTTTTTATTCCTTTTATTTTTAATCTTCGGAGTATTCTTGTTTCTTCTCCTACATCTTTACCCTGGCAGAACTATCATTAAACTATCAATAGAAAGCCAGTATTTATATTGGAGGAAGGAGGATGTGTGCAAAGAAAAGGGGCTAGTGAAGAAGAAATAGAGATGAAAAATTCTGTCATTTTCTTTCCTTTGTGGGACTCAAGCCAAAATCCATAATGTAAATTGTTTATCTTTAAAAACAATTAAGGGGAGGCTAGGTGGCGCACTAGATAGAGCACTGGCCTTGGAGTCAGGGGTACCTGAGTTCAAATGCAGCCTTAGACATTTAATAATTGCCTAGCTGTGTGGCCTTGAGCAAGCCACTTAACCCCATTGCTTTGCAAAAACCTAAAAAAGCCCCCAAAGCAATTAATATTTTTGTCATTATGATAAATCCTTGATTTTAATAAAATATAAGATGGAATAAAAACAAAGCAAAACATTTCCCCTTTTTCTTCCCTACCCTTTCTTAACCTGATTTTCCTATTAGGTAACATTGCTGTTTATCTTACCTATGTTTATAGTGTCAATATGTATTTAAAGAGAAAAATAGGTTTTTGCTTATGTTTTATGCTTTACAATCAGGTGAGATGTCGATGGACAACAATAACATTTAACAGTACCATTCACTCTCTGGTTTCTTATATTTTCCATTGGACTGAATTTCCATGAGATCTCTGAAATATCTAATTTTGTTGCATTAATGATTCTTAGAATCACAGATGCATAGAAGAGGATCATTTGTCCTGGAGTAACATCTTCCTCCCATATTCTAACTTATTAAGTTAAATATTATTACCTTAAGAAGGTGACCATTAGATCATTGTTGAAAGAGCTTGATTGTAATGATCAAATGATGAAGGAATGACTTTCTTGGCTAAATTGATTTAGAAACCTTTGCATATCATATTTTTCATTATACAATATAAGAGGGCAAAAAAACTGTAGCCATCATGCAAAATCACCACATCCAAAGCTCATTTCATGACAGAGATAGTCTGCAGTTCAATCACTTGGGAGGCCATTTACTGCCCACAGCAGGACATTGAGATGAGCCTTATATTGGGGAACATTCTATTATTCAACTAATACCCATTAACAGAAGAGCAGACTGCTTTTAGAAGTCAGATTTTGATATTTGTGAAACTACTTGATTAGATATTGCTATATAGTTTATAAAATATTTCTCTTATAAGCCCATAAATTACATAAAACAAATATTTCCTGTTTACAGATGAGAAACTGAGACCCAGAGAGGGAAAATAATTTCTCCAAAGTCCCATAGCTAATCAGAAGTGAAGCTGAACCTAGAATCTAGATTTTTTAAATCCCAATCTAATACTCTTTCTTTTCTAGTGTTATAAGTTCTATGAGATACTCCAAACACACATATTCACACACACACACACACACACACACACACACACAAACACACGAGGATAACCTCCATTAATAGGTTGAATTTTAATGTGTTAAATGGTGGTCACTTTATTGTGTAACTGGGAAACATACCAGAGAAGATAATGTGGGGATTCTTGATTGGACAACATGTTAGACCTAGCCAGTCATATTATTTAATTCAGTCCTGGTGACAGAAGCTGCAACCAAGTCTCCCTCATAGTTTGGCATCTAGTAGTTAAGATCCATTTGAATGGACTAGGATTATTATGTTCTGCAGTATACATGAAGGTAGGCTGGGTCACCAGGGCAAGGGAAAAGACTAAAAATGAAGTTGTAAGATCTTTGGAGGAAAATCTTCTCTTTGCCATTCACATGGTGTCAGCAGAAAATTACTCACAGAAAATGAAAGGGGAAAAACAGGACTCACAGGTGGTGAATGAGAATGGGAGCTTCTGTTTTGCATCACAGTATCACAGCAGAAATCATTAGGGTCTTGGTTTAGATTAACATTGCCCTTCTGCCCCATCCCACTCCCATATTAGAAGCTTTTTCAAGTCATTTGTATTGTATTGGTTTGGATCAAATATTGTTACCTGCTTTCATTATTTTCATAACCATTCTACAGATCAGTATAATGCAGCTCTAATATGGCGTTTTCCCTAAATTTGTAGACTTTACAAAAAACTTTTAGTCAGATAACTAACAAGAATTTTATTAAATGCTTATAATGTGTCAGGCACTATGCTATACCATACAAACAAAAAGATACTTCCTGTTTTCAAGGAGCTTACATTCTAAATGAATAGAGAGAATGCATAAAAAGAAGCTGAAAGGCAATGCTAAAAATGAAATTTTACTGTTTAAAATATATTCTTATTTGTCTCCAGTAAGTTAACTGGTTAATCATGTCACTGTTTACTTTTTACTTGTGCATATTGCAAATAAAATGAGAGAGAGGAAAGCCTGTGGTTATAAAACTATTTAGAGGAGTTAATTACAATGCCAAGACTGTATTTTCTCCAACTTTTCCTGTCCTGTAAAGTTTGATTACCCCAGAATCTGCACGCTAGGAAGTACATTTTACTTTCCCAAGGGGGAAAAAATGAAAGAGAAGAACAAATCCAGTCCTGTGAAGTGATCTCAAGGAAGCTGGTCTAACTATCAGTGTCAGCAGTTAATGAGGATGGTGCCTTAATCCTCTATTCCTACAAGGGGCTAGATTCCAAAAAAGGGAAGTATTAGACAATCCTGGCAAGACTGAAGCAAGCTCTCCAAAGGTTCTTCTTTGTCTTGGAGTACTGGATATAGTTCAGGTTTGCTCCACAGAGAACCCTAGGATCAGATTTTAAAATGTAGACCTTTTTAATATCTAAGTTCCTTCTAGGTTAGTGTGATCCCACATTCTTCTGCTCCTGCCAGGTCCTCTTATTCCCTCTAAAACACTGGGTGACTAGGATAAGGATATGTGTTTTTTTTTCTTTTTAACTTGTTTGCAATCACCTAAACCTAATAACTACATGCAATCAGGCCTTTACTGGAAGAGATCTCACTAGTCATTAGGAAGGAATTCAGGAACTCCAGTTGTCAAAGGGTGCTGATCTTGCCTTTGTCTCTTTTCATAGTTCAGCCTTTGGCGCCTGTCACTAGCAGTCAAATAAGGACAATTTTACCATTCTCTCTTGCTGCTCAAATTTTTTTTTCAGTGCCGGTACATGTATTTGTTATTCTTTATAACCCCCTTTGAAGTTGGAAATCCAAGGGGAATCTAAAACCAACCAGATGTTTCTGCTGTTGGAGAGAGAAGACAACAAGGATTAAGTTTAACTAAAACTTGGTCCTAGGAAAAAAAATAATTACAGCTAAAAATCATCTTCAGATGCATTTAATTATTAGATATTTTTCTTTTATTTATCAACCACTCATAGGTGATACCACTTATCTGTTTACTCTAGAGAAAATATGCAAATTATCCAAACAAATAGTATTGGCCGTTTTTCTGGCATATTTCCTTTATGGGATTTTAGACCTACTGCATAATTTCCTCCCACGCTTCTACAGTACAAGTCTTTTTTTTCCCCTTTTTGGTTGTTGGAGGATCACTACTACTATATCACGTTGGGCTTGGAGGCCAGTCATGCAGATAGATCCAGAGAGTGAAATCAATGTAGCCAGAGATCAGGGAGGAAAGAGAGGCGATATGTCCAGTGTCCCAAACTTTGCAGTTCAGAAATTTATCACTCTTTACTCATGGTACTTAAGAAAACACTCAGGAAACACATGAATTGAACACTATGATGACCTGCAAGGTGGGAAAAAACAAAACATTGTTAGTGAAGATTTTGAGATTGCTGAAAACATTGATTAGGGGTAGAGGGCAGGAAAACAGAGTTCAAATTTTGAAAACACATAATGAGTGGTACCAATGAAGAGAAACCTTCTGTGATTATTTAGGATGTACCCTTGGAGGCCTTTGAAAAGTCTAGGTTGAGAGAGGTAAAAGATTTCTGCCCATAGAGTTCAGGGAAACAGAAAGAGCAAGAACCCTGTAGACTTAAAACCCTGAAGAACTAAGCAAAAAATCCTCTGGGGAACTTTGCTTTCCAGTTAAAGTTGTACTGGATTAATTGTTTTTTTCTCCTCTGAGCCCTTTCCTCTCAAACTATTCCCCTCCCCCAATCTCTTAGAAATCTAAGTCTATCTTTTTTTTTAAATATGGAAAACTAAGTGCTAGGGAATCTCTGAGAACTTATTTGACCACCCTTTGCTCAAGGAGTTAAATTTTTGGAGATTATCTTTTACCTCACAGGGACTGGATACATGCCACTTGAAGTTTCTGTCACTCCGCCCAGTCTTATTTTTAAATAGAAAATCTGAGTCCTCAATAATTATATTAAGCTTCCTAAGCAGCACATATCAATTGCATATACAGAGAGAGAGAGAGAGACAGAGACAGAGGGAGAGAGACAGAGAGAGATAGAGGTAGAGAAACAGAGACAGACAGGCAGAGACAGAGTAATCACTCAGCAGCTGATTCACTATTTTAAGCAGCTTTCACCATTTAAAAAATATAAAAAATTCAGACCCTGGAACATTGGGTGATTTGAATGTTCTGTAAGGAATAGAGAGAAGATAAAAAAAAATTAATGACATGTTCTACATTCAGGGACCTAAGTTTCCAATTTAATCCTGAGGAAAACAGGTTGAAATAAGGGAGTTTTGGACCCATATAGTGTCTCTTCTTCCTTTTCATTTATTTATTTTTTTTGTCAAAGCAGATGGTATGAAAAGCATTTATATTGGTCTTGCTGCTGACAGAGCTTAACTTAATAATCCAGGACTTGGAACTGGGTATTTCAATAAAGGAAACACTGAGAGATTTTCCATTCAAAACAGCATCAAAAGTTTTTAATTAACAGAATCACAAATTAATGCCTTGAATATAGGCCTTGATTCCTTCATACCCTATTATTGGAGGAAAGGCCATAAGAGAGACTCATTATGTATGTTTGTATTTTATAATATATTTTTATTTATTTATTGAATCAGAATCCTAACTTGTAAATTGCATTGCCGAAATACAAGAGTGAAAACTGGGGAGGGTGTTGGTTCATTAAATAGTTTCATTTTGTTCAGTGGATATTGTCCTGAGTTCTTTGTGATTGTAATTGCTTACAGAGGCAGACATTAGTAACTCCTCACCAGTCCCTAAAATTTTTGAAATCATGGGACTTTATTCAGTATCGTGCAGGTATAACTAGTAGTTGACAAAGAACACCAAGCCTTGAGCAACTTCACTTCTCTGACTTCAGCCCTAACAGTTCATATTCCTCCATCTTCCCTTATGCATTTAGCAATAATTTTGTTTGCTGACCATTCCTTACAAGTAGGTGTTATATATAGGATATGTTCATCATATTATAAATCTTCAGACGAGGGATAGAAGGACAGAGGGAGCTAGAGGATTCAGATAGAGTTGAGAAAGAAGAGAATAAGTGGAGGAGAGAGAAAGAGAAAAGAAAGAGTAAAAAGAGAAGAAATGACATCAACTTGGAAAGTGGTTCATGATAGAATACTGCAGTGCTTTGCTCTTTAGTGCTTTTTGAGTTAGGTAGAATTAAGGTATAAATAGTATGCTTATCAACTGTGAAGATGACATAGACAAGAGAAATATCTAAAACCCTGAAGTTGGAATTTATAATGGTATTGACATGTTAGAACTTTGGACTATATTAGATAAGATTAAAGCAAATACTGATAAATGCATATATGATCTTAATATTGAATTGTCAACTTCACAAAATGGAGCAGGAGAGTAGAATTCCAGTTAGCAATTCATCTGAAGAAGATCTAGGGGGTTTAGTGAAATGGAAACTCAATAGAAGTTAATAATGTGAAGAACTGAAGAACAATTGAAAATGCAATCTTTGACTTCATTGAGATAAATGGGGTCTAACAATAGGAAAAGAATAGTTTTGCCATATTCTGCCTTGACTATTGGGTTTAGTTCTGGAAGGACATTGAGAAGTCTGGAAAGTATCCAAAAAGAGAAAACTAAAATGGTAAAGGGCCAAGAGAAGATGAATTGAAGGAACACTGGATGTCTAGTCTGAAGAATAAATGACATTACCAGGACATGATAACCACCTGCAGATTCTGGAAGGTCTGTCAAACAATTAAAAGACTACATTTATTCTTTGTGGCCCCATAAGCAGTAACAGTGAGAGATCATTGCAAAGGAGCAAATTTATATTTAGTGTCAGGGGAAAATTTCCACATAATTACAGGTAAGTGAAATTGGCGATCTTGAGAGGTAGTATATTCTCCTTCATTAAAGATCTTCAATCAAAGTCTGTTTGACTGGCTTATTTTGTAAAGGGGGGCCCTTTTCTGTGGGCTGGATGAGATGAACTATGAGGTCCTTTCCATTTCATTTCTAAAAAGTATCTGAAGTTTCTGTGAAAATAACAGAAGAAAGAATGGGAAGAAAAGGATAGACAGGGAAGAGGGGAAGAAAAGTCAAGGAGAAGAACAAAAGAGAAAGGAAAGAGAAAGTAAATTTATGATGTTGACAAATTTAGTGAACAGAAAAAATAATTGGGCCTGTTATTGGATTTAATGATCTTGAATTTGCATTAACAAAAAAGCTTTGTTAGTCCTCCAAATGGGTTATTCTAATTCCACTGAAGATTATTATGGCTGCAAATCTCTCAAATTGCCCAATTCTTTTTCTCAAGTAAATGTTCATAGCTGTTATCTCCTATCTGACTGGAGGTTAAAAAACCTAGATTTCTTCTTTAAATATTATAAGAGAACAGAAGCCTTCTCAAGTAACATGAATGAACAGGGACCCTCATCATTTTTTGTCTAGTGGGCCATACATTTTCTGACCTCTTTCTAGAGAACATGTGTGACTGATTGGAACCTGTGTGTTGTGTCCTCATGACTTGAGGACCAAGAAAGGATTTCTACACCTTCCTAAAGGGTGAGTCCTTCAGCATTGTTCCCCCTTCTCCCTACCTAGACATGATCCATGAAATGGCCTCTGCTACAGGGGAAAAAGAGAAAATAATTACCCATCAGCAATCATTTATTAATCATCCACAAGACACACAAAGAAAAATCGAAAGAATATCCTCAAATTCATAGCCTGTTGTGGGAAAAAGTATATAAATATATAGATAAATTTAAAATAGAAATAAAATACATACAAAGGCAATTAGGAGAGGACTTTGGGAATTAGGAAGCTGGGGATTAGGATGACTTTTGAAAGATGCTAAAAGCATTCTAAAGGTAGAGGTGAAGAGGAAATGCATTGCAGGCTTGGGAAATAGCCTGTGCAAAGATCCAAAGACAGGAGATGGGCTGTTATGTATGAGAAATATCAGAAGGTCAGTTTGGTTGGATTTCAAAGAGCATCCTAGGGAGTAATGTGTAATAAAGCTAAGTAACTATATTGGGGTCAGTTGGTGAAATTATGAATGCCAAACAGAATTTGGTGAAATAGGGAGGTACTGGAGTCTATCAAGTAATAGAGTGATACAATCAAACTTAAACTTTAGGAAAATCACTCTGGTTGTTTTATAGAAAGTGGACTGAATGGGAGAGAAAACAGAGACAGAGTTCTATTAGAAGGTTATTCCAATAGTACAATTAAAGGTCATGAGAGCCTGGATTATGGTGGTGGGAATGAGGGTGCTGGCAATATGAGTGAAGAGAAGGGAAAAATGTGAAATTTTGTGAAGATAGACACAAGAGGATTTGGAAATAAAGTAATTATGTAGCATGAGAGAGAATAAGGAGTCACAAATGATACCAAGGTTGTAAACCCCAGTGACTGGTAAGATGAAAGTACCCTCAACAAAACTAGGAAATTTCAGGAAAGGAGTGCATTTGGGAACAAATGAAGAGTTCTGTCATATATGGCCAATTGATGAAACAGGATTAGTATTCAGAAGAGAAAGTGGAACTGGGTCTCTAGATTTGGGAGTCATATGGATAGAGAGATCACCAAGAAATAGTGTGCAGAGAAAGGAGAAATAATTGAGCAAAGAAGACTGAGAAAGAAAGGTCAGATAGGGAGAGGGAAATCAAGAGAATGCTGTGTCATGAAACCTTAAAGGCAAGAGAATCAAGGAGGAGAAGGTGGCTAACAGTGTAAAATGTTCCAGAGAAGTCAAGAAGTGAGTACTGAGAAAAAGATCATCAGATCTGGAAATTAAGAGATCATTATTTTTGGAGAGTAATTTTGTAGAGAGAAGATTAAGTTGAGTATTGAGGTCAGAAAGCAGACTATGATGAGTTGAGAAATGAGAGAAGAGGGTGTGGGGGCAACAGAATATAGATAGATTTTTTCCTAGAAGTTTGGCTAAAAAAAGGAGGAGAGATAATGGGAATAAACCTCGAGGGTATGGTCTAGTGAGAATTTTTTAAGAATGAGGGAGTCGTGGGTAAATAAAGGGGACTGTTACTAACTGCAATAAACTTTAAAAATGTTCATGGTGAGTTTAAATTCTTGACATCCCTTTTCCCTCAGGCCCCAAGCAAATAATTTTGCAAAGTCTTCCAAATCTTTGTTGAAACAAAAACAAACCAATTCCTCAATCCCCCTCCAAAGCAGGGGTGACTTTGGTAGAGTTAATTGTAGCAGAAATTATTGGTAAATGCAGTATTTGTGGAATTTCAGAGGTCTTGATAACTCTCTATGAAGGTAATTTGTTTATTTTGTATATCCTGTAACTTAGCCAGACTCTACATCCTTTCTCCCTTGTCTCACTGCCTTAATCTGGTTTGTAGGAACAAATACACACATGCTACGTCATAGGCACACATACAGTCATACATTTTTGAATATACATTAGTAGAAATAAATTCATAATTTCAGCAGAAGAGATAAATAACAGCCTTGCCAATGATGTAAATAGATATATATTACCAGATTTTGTTTTATAAACCAAGTATCTTCTCAATATATCTATCAAGCTTTAGTGAAAACCTTTTCCATTCTTCATTTCCTGGGAAGGGATGGGACTTCCTATCCCAATTTTGGTTGACTTCTTGCAGAGATGAGTTCCAGTCTGGGAGAGAAACAGGAGAAATTATCTGAAACTATAGTCCATCATAAACCTGTGTGGATTTGGGTGAATAAATCATACTCTGTACTTTCTTCCCCACTCTGATTAAAATGAGCATCAGTCAAAGAGAAGAAGACAGAAGGATAATGTCCAAGATCAAGTTGTTGTATAAGAGAAGAGATAGCCCTGCCTATTTTACCTCAATGATCATGAAGTCTTTAGATATTGATTTTAGGTTTATAAGCGCCTGAGGTCTTTTAAAAAAAAATCATCTTCCAGAATCTTTCACTTCTTCACTGCCCCCTGCCAAGTCCTCCAAGCTAATGGGCTTCTGTTCTCATTCCCATTTTTCAACCTGGGTAAGGGTTTCTTAAGAATAGTTTAAGCCATCTATGAAAATTCATGGCTGAAAGTTCTGATTGTAACAGTAGTGATCATGATTATAGCTAACATTTATAGAGCATTTTATGGTTTACCTATGTTATCTGAATCTATTCTCAAAAGGACTGGAGGTAGCTGCTAATTGTCATCCCCATTTTACAGATAAGAAAGTGAGGCTTGGAAAGACTAAGTGATTTCCCAAGTCACACAATAAATGTCTGAGGTCAGATTCATACCAGGTCTTCTTGACTCTACATCCATTTCTCTATTCAATGTGCCAGTCTTCTCCATTGACATAACTGGCATGAGGCCAGTCTATGAATATGTATTTTTTCTTTCTATTCTGCTTCAGTTTTATCTTAAGCTTTATGCATCATGAGTTCAAATTATAACCAGGGATCCACCCTTGACTTTATTTTTTCCCCCATACTTCCTCCCTTTCATAGTTTCATCTATGCAGATTACCAAATCAATATACCCAGCCTCCATCTTTTTTTCTGTGTTCCTTTCATGTCCAACTATAGAGTAGATCATTTCCCTTGGCACCTCAAATTCCGTACATATAAAAATAATTCTTTACTTCCTCCTAAAACTAGTATTTCTTTCATTGTCTTTATATTTCTTTATAGTATCAAAATTATCAAACTCATCCATCCTTAGAGTTTGACTTAGAATATTCCTTTCCATTTACCCTCCTCCCCGACATCAGTTCTATTCCAGCTTTATTAATTCTACTTTGGAAATACTGTCACCCATACCTAGAAGTCATTAAATCAAGAATTTATTAATTACATAGGGAACACAAATACAAAGAAAAAGGAGCTCTTGACAAGAAGGAATTTACATTCCAAAGGAGGAAGATAAGACATAAAAGGAAGCTGAACAGTCAAGGGAACTTAAGAAGAGGGGAGGAAGGAGAAGCCATTTGCAGGGGCACAACAGAGAAAATTCAGGGTTAGGATGGAACCCAAGGAGGAATGAAGTTGTTGCAATACTGGGTACTTTCCTTAAAAAAAAACAAAAATAGGGACAGCTAGATGGCAAAGTAAATTTTAGTGAATTTAATAATAATTCCCTAGCTGTGTGACCTTGGGCAAGTCACTTAACCCCATTGCCTTGCAACTCCCCCCCAAGAGAGAGAAAACAAAAACAAATCTCTTGTTCCTCACCTGCCTTTAAGTTTTCTTTAAAATACAATTTAATTGCCCTTCTCATGATCCCTTTAGTTATTAATGCTCTTTCTCTAAATTATTATTTTGTTTTGACTCTATATTTTGTTTGTTCTGGTCTGCATACATGCTATTCCCCTCCTACTCCACTCTTGTAAATTTCTTAAGAACAGAGACTATTTTTGTTTTCATCATCATGTCTGAAACCCTCAGCGTGGTTCATGGCACAAAGCATAACAAATATTTTTAAATTAATTGAATTAAATACCTTTCCCATTCATCAACTTCTTTCCATTCATATTAATACCTACTGTAATTTAGGATCTTATGATTTCTCACTTGAGAATTAGAATAACCCCCAACTAGTCTCTGTCCTCAGTCTCTCCATTTTCCAAAACATCCTTCATCCACAGATGACAAAATAATCTTTTTCATGAATATATCATACCCATGACTTCAATGACTCCCTATTACCTTTAGGAAACACTGAATAGTGCTTATTACAAAGGTATTGACTTCAATTTGAGCTGTTCTACAATCTGGTTCCAGCTGAGCTTTCTGGCCTTATGTCACTATGTTCCACTTCATTTAATTTAAATTCCAGTTAACTAGGACTATTTCTTCATAATGTCATCTAACCTTTTTCCTCCTCTGTGCAGCCATACAGGGTATCCTCAATGCTTTGGATGTATGGCTAGTATATGATATGTATCTTTCTTTGCCTTCAATTTCAGCTCAGATTCCACTCCTTCATGAATTTTTTCTTACTTCTTCCAGCAAAAATTAATCACCTCCTCAAATTAGAGCCTTCTAGACCTCACCTTTGCTTTTATTACATTCTATATTGTAACATAATGGTATAGATTTTTCAGCAAAAGTTCCTTGAAGGCTATATTAATCTTTATTTTTTGTCTTGTTAATATGTAATAAGTGTTAATTGAATTGAATCAAATGGATAATTTTTTTCTTAAAATAAAAGTTGAGGAAAATCCATATGATCCTTAACTAGGAATTCTTGCACCTAAGGCAAGATGGGAGTAAGAAAATGGCAGGAAATAAGCTAGTGTTGTTGCTGATGGAATCTGGGGCAACAGATAAACATAGGACTTTGGGGGGCCATTGAAAAGCAAAAGAATTTGCATGCTTTTTGGGATGTTCAAACTGCTCAGAATTTTGTTATAGCAAATTATTGCAAATATACAAGTGAAAACTCCTGGAAAAGCAGTTAATGTTTTAAGAATAGGCTAGGTGAAGTTTGAGTGAGAGAGCCTTGGGCACATGAAATTGGGGGGCCCTTGGTAAACCACCAGGGCCTAGCATCCTAGGAAGGAAAGAGAGATCTAGACATTCTACAGGATCAGAAAATAGAATCAAGAAGAAGAAAAGCCCAGAAGACCCTGCATCTCCTATTAAATGCCCTTCTTTGGTAGGTAGGGCAAGGGGTAGCCCTTGAGTAGAGGTCTTACACCTTGGGCCAGGTATGTTCCAATGGCAAACTACATACTAGTCCTTCCTGTCCCAAGGTACTTGACCCCCAAGTTCAACATGTCATTTCCTGGCACGCCAGCATCTACAGCCACGTTTAGGTGAAGGGGAAAATGGGGGACAAGATACAAACAACAGGGTCAAGGTAAGACAGAATACAATCAATAATCAAGGTCAGTTTACATCTTAGAAGCAAATAGCCCTCCACAATTAACAAGATTTTAAGAGCATTAAAGCTGCAATCATAATTCTCTACATCAGGGTGAAATGATAAAGCCCACTATATGAAAGGAAAATGGATACTACGGGCCCAGAAATTCACCAGGGGCGTGGGAAGGCCTTCAACTCTTGCCTTGTAGGTGGTGTTGGCTTTCTTCATGACCTTGCTGGGAGTTCTCTGAGCTTCTGATTAGGTGAAGTCACTGTGGAGGAGTCAGCTCAGTTAACAGAGAATCTGCCCTACCTTCTAAATCCCCTTATACCAGCTGATGACTCCTCCACCTCAGTTCTTCAATCTTCCAAAGATAGCAACATATGGCAATTGTCTTCCATAATTTTTAATATTCAGGTGCTTGGCCAGTGGCCCAGTGAGAAGGGCCAAGCTCTTGTGGGTATTGACTGAGTAACAACTAAAAGGTCTAATAGGTCTAAATATAATAGATCTCTCAGGTCCTGTAATCAAAAATCATTAGACTCTCTTTCAGGCTGTTGACCTATTCTGGAAATCTTCTCTACTTCATTTGAATGCTGAGAGTTGGATTTTGAGCCACAAACCTGCTAGAACTTGCAAGGAGCTAAGGCAGGAATGCTTTTTAATGATGTTGTTTTCCTCTCCCTCAGTGGCCTAGCTGATAAAGTGAATGGAGTTGCAACCTTTGTAATAGAATCTTTAGGGAAATGAAATGGAGATGTGAATGGCTATTGTAAGAAATTTGCTGAGGCTTTGTCTCCCAAAAACTTTTCTATGAGATTTATGTGTAGATAGGAATTTATTTTTAAAATTAGAAAAAGAATGGAAAAAATAATCTTAGGGCATTTAGAGGAAACGAAGTTAGGAATAAGCAAGAGGAAGTAAAATGTTATATTAGTTATTTGGGAAGCAGGATAGTTTTTGGTAGTCTCATTCTTATTATTATATCAAATGTCAAGAGCTAAATTGTTGATGTCTGAGGGAATGGTACCTTCTAACTGAGTAAATTTAGTTCTGGGGAAAGGCCTTACTTGCTCTGCCTTAAAGTTCTGATCTCTGTGCTTTTTGATCATGCTGTCTCCTGTACCTGGAATTCCTTCTTTCCATCTATCCAGCTCCATCTATAAAACCACTTTAAAAAACATTCACAGTAGCCTCACTTTTCAATAAACTCCTTTTCTACTTCTTAATATAACATTTGATTATTTTTCTGTTTTGTATTATTCCATTTGCTTCATGTATATTTTTATTTCATTTGTCCTACTTGATTAGAAGTCTAGAGCATATGTCATATGTTTTTATAACCCATATTAAATGTGGGAATATGTGCTGATGCCACCTCCAAGATTCCTTAAGTCTTTATGCACAGCTTTATAAAACAGATTAAATAACAAAAGATCTAATAAATAATCCAAATTTAATTCATTGGTGATAAGAATTCACTCAAATGGTATACCATAAGGGGTGGCTAGGTCACGCAGTGGATAGAGAACCAGCCCTGGAGTCAGGAGTACCTGAGTTCAAATCCATGTCTCAGACACTTAATCATTACCTACCTGTGTGGCCTTGGGCAAGCCACTTAACCCCACTGCCTTGCAAAAAAAAAAAAGAAAGGTATACCATATAATTATAATCTTGTTTAAAAATTGCTACTTCCTCTCATTTATCATCTGTGATTTTAGCGTAGTATCTTCTTAAGACTTCATTTCATAAACTCAAGATGAGAAACCTAATGTGCCTAAATGTATATTAAACATTTTATATAATTGAACTAGTTTGATGATAGAATTTTAGGAGTTCCCCACTTTATAATCCTTTCCCTTCAATTTTAGTAATCCAATCTACCTCAAAGATTAATATGAGAAACAAAATGAGCTAGCTAAGACTTTGTCTACTTTGATAAAAATTTACTTTACTAGAACTAGGGAGATGAAAGATTTTACTATATTCTTCACTGGTTAAAAATTCATCCACTGAGAAAGATATTGACCAATAGGGATGACTTCAGAGGAAGGTGATGATGATGATTGGTGATGATGATGATGATAGTGGGAGGATGGAGAAAGGATATAAAGCATACCTTAAAAGTATTGTTGAAATACCTAGAAAAAGTTTAATTTACTTAATAATAATCAAAAGAATTTTATTGTATTTGTACAGTTTATGTAGTTTACAAAATAAATATTTACAATGTCTGTAGAAATTTTATTTGAATATTTGAAGAGCAGTTATTCTGTGCCTGTAAGGAGAGCAGAACAAGGACCAATACTTTCTTTATGGGGGAAGTTTACTTTAATCCAATATATATCTATTTAAGAAAAAATTTTCCTATCAAATTGATGAAAAATGGAAGGGGCCTCCTCCATAGATATCACTTAGAGTTTTCTTATTGAGACTGGGTGACCAAATATTATAAAATGAATTTATTCATCAGTAGGGAATTGGAATCTCTTTGAGTCTCTTTCAACTATATGGACTCTTTCAACTATGTGGACTCTTTTCTTCTCTGAAATGTCACATGTTCTTGTAAAAATGTATATGTGATAATTGCTTACTCCATTATTACTTTAAAATTTCAGTAAATTCACATTACAAATGATGTGAGAAACCCCACCTAGAATCTCAAGAATAAGATAATAACTTATTGTTCTGATCATTTAAATGTAAATAAATTTAAGTAAGCAGTGAAAATTCCTCAAGGTCTAATGTGCTTTGTACATATTCTTGGGCTTAATAGGCTCCTTATTGAAGTATGCCATTTCTCATTTCAAGAGACTATATACTTAATTTTTACAAGAGTTGTACGTAGTCATTCATTTTTTAATAAGTTAAAAACCGCATTCTCAGGGCTACCCCTACATTAGATTATGATGCCAAGGCACCAATAAAAACATTTTGTCTTTTATAATGTGTCTTTGTTGATTTTAGAATCAATCCAACCATGTGGGAGAATACCACTCAGTTTTGCCAATTTGAAAAGAACACAAACAAGCAAAACTTGTCTTTTTTATTAACTTTATGCTATTATGTGACTACTACAAAGGACTGTGCAGTTGGGGGAAATTATATTTTTTAAGGTTATCCTCCTTTTTTAAAAGTATTTGAAAAATCTCTGCCAAGCTTAAAAAATGTATATTGTCAGATTGATAGAGAAGTAATAAAATTATATTTTTGTTTTAAAATAGAAGCATCTTGTGGGCAGGGACATTTGTTCAGAGGCTATTGGATAATGAAATTTACTTTTTTTAAAAGAGGGAGGAGTTAGAAAAAAGAATAGGAAGCAGTTGGATTTTTAAAAAAATAGATGTGAATGAAAATAGTCAAAGAGAAATGGCATATTGTCCAAAAAAAGATTAGAGAATTTAAAAAGGCAGTTTTCAAAATAAGAAATCCAAGCTATCAGTAACTATGTGAAAATGTGCTCTAAATTACTAATAATTAGAGAAATACAAATCATAGCAACTCACACCCATCAGATTAGCAAAAATAGGAAGAAAGCAAAATAACCCTTGTGAGGGCTATGGGAAACAGGAACACTAATGTTTCATTGGTGGAACTTTGAATGGCTGCATTTGTTCTGGAAAACAATTTGAAACTATGCCCCCAAAGTCACTAAAATACCCTTTGCCCTAATGATATCACTTAAAGTCAAGAGGAGATCAAATGAAGAGGAAACAAACCCATATGTTCAACAAATAAATGTGTGCACATCATTTAAGGAATGGCCAAGTAAATTATGACATATAAATATAATGGGATATCATGCTCCTTAAGAAATGATGAAAGGAATAGTTTTAGAGAAAACTGGGAAGACATATGTGAACTGATGTAGAGCAAAGTGAGCCAGAAACAAGAGAACAATCTATACAATTGCATTATAAATAAAAACAGATTTGAAATATTTAAGAGCTCTAATCAATGCATGATGAACCACAATTCCAGAGGACCAATGATAAAAAAATGTTGCCCACCTATCACAAGAAGTGATAGACATGGATCCAAAATTCAGAATGAGATACACGTTTTAAATATAGTCAGTATGTCTAAATTCATTTTGCTTTACTACAAATATTTGTCAATAGGACCCCAATGAAAGGAAAATAAGGAAAGACTAAAGTGGTCCCCCCCCCCAAAAAAAGGAAGAAAGGAAGGTTATTTTATTTTTTTATTTTTTAAATTTTCTTTTTTAATTTATGAAATAAAATAAGCATTTCCATAATGTGATACAACAATAAAAAGATGATTGCATATGAAACTGCAAATCTTCTGTGCATAACTTGATAGTCCTTTCAAATACATGACAAAATTATCACATAAATTTCTTTTTCTTTCTTCTCCCCTCCCCATCCCCATCTACCACCCTAAAGATGGCTACTGGTAGACAGAAATAGTTGTGAATATATGTAAAATTATTCTATACATACTTCTATTAGTTCTTTCTCTGGATGTAGATAGCATTGTTCTTCCTATATACTTTTTTAGCTAATATGGGTATAATAGTCAAAATAACCTATTTGCTCAAAGTTCTTAAAACAATATTGCAGTTATTACATCTTTTTCTAGAAGCACACAGAAACAAGTAGGAGGAAGACCAGAAAACAGTATTAAAAGCTAGAGTTTTATTTTTTTATAGATTTAGAAAGGAAAGTAAGATTATATATAGTTATATAGATACATTTATATATGTTTGTTTTTATAAATATGCCTATAATATGTATGATCTGTGGTTTCATATTCAAGCCATATTTTCTGCCCTGATATATATAATACTGAAATATTCATTTTATTTGATAATGATTAAGTTCAAAATAATATCCTTTTTTATAGAATAGAAAATATGTAACCTGGCATTAATTCCTTAAATGGCTCTGGACTAGAGAGTATCTCTCTTTGTCTAAAATAAAGCAAATGCTTAATTTTTCCTTATATACATCTCTCTAAATATCTTGTTAAGAAATGAAATAAAATGCATAGGTTTAAAAAAAGTATTACCACTTGGTTTATTTGAAACACATTTCTGGTAATGCTAGTTAGTATAAATAATCCCAGTCAATGGAGTCATTATCATCAAGATGCATTTGGAGCATTGTGTAACCTGCTAGAGATACAAATAGGAAGTAGATACTGTTCCTATCCTTGAGAGCTTCCCAGGAGTCTTCTGTGTACAATAAACATTGTATCATTTATGCTGAATGTGTATTAAAGACAATGAGTATCAACCTGATGAAGGGCAAGGGGTTTTATGTGTGTTCTGAATGAGAGGAAGGGAATAAGTATTTATTAAGTGCCTGTTAACCAAATAAGGAAGAGAAGGGAATCACAAAAGACAAAAAGAAAAATTCATATATGTGAAATTGCAAATTTACACGATCTGATCAATGCAGCAAAGATAAGACAAGAAAACTGCCAATTAGGAAAAAAATATAGCAAAGATATAGGGACTTCACGCACATATATAAGACTAGGACATTTCCTGATAGATAAAGATCCTTCCAGTTGAACAAATATTGCTCCAAAGAATTGTAACCTATTAACTGTTATAAAAAAGAGTGCTCAAAACAATTGCTAAAAGAAAAAATTATTCACATTTTTTATTCTTTTAGTCCAGAATATATATATATTAGATCATATATATATATATATATATATTAGAATATATGGAGAATAGATATTAGATAATATATTAGAATATATATAAATACCTTTTGCTTAATCAATGGGCAAATACTTTGTTTCCCATTCTTTGACACAACAAAAACAGCTGCTTCGAATCTCTTCTTATACATGGGATAGTTAGTCTCAATTTTGACTTCTTCAGGGCAGATGCCAAACACTGAGAACTGTAAGTTAGAAAACAAAAACACTTTTTGATGTAATTGGCATTGCTTTCCTGAGTATTTGAAACAGTTTACAACTCCACCAACACTGAGTTTTCATAATCTTCTCTTTAAAGCACCACCCCATTTGCCAAATGGGGAGGGGAGGGGAAGTGTGACATGAAACCTCAGAGGTGTTTTGCTGTGCATTTCTCTTTCTGTCAAGGATTTTGCAGACAAAAATTTGAGAAATGTAAACCAAAGTTCACACGGGGGATTGCCCCACATTTGGTTTAGTTCATTAGAGAAAAAAAATCTACTAAATTCTAGTGTCTATTTATGTAGGAATAGGATGGGAGAAAGAGGAATGGAGAGTACAGTAACCTTATCTGTGAAGAGAATATGGTAATATTTGTTGACAGGGGAACTACAAGGAACAATTATCCCAAGCTGTGTCTTTTAGACAATGCTGTTTGATGAGTACAGCTGGGTGTGTGGTACAAGGACAAGGAATTCCAATTTGGTTGGAAGACCAAGGCTTTGAGTGTAGTTCTGTCCCTGAATGAAAGAGAGAAAAATCAGAAGAATACTTTTCATCTAATGTAATAGAAATTGCTGTCAGTACCTACTTGAATTTTCTCTTTACCAGGGATCCCCAAAGTTATGACATTTATTATAAATGGTAGTCTATCACTTCTTCCCTCTTCATAGCTTAGATGAAACCAGAAATTCAGGTAGGAAAGATAGATAGATAGATTTGAAACTTTATTCTTTGGGGCGGGGAGGGGGATTTTTTTCCCTTATACAAATCAGATCTGCCTCTATTTGCAGTATTAACAGTCCTATATCACACCAGCTTCCTTCAAATAGAAATCAATTTATAAGGTTTACCACTTTCTGAAAATCATTATCATCCTTCATTTTCTTGACTGTTCTCTGTTATGCTCTTTTACTACTGGGTAGTTTTTCTGAGGTAATGAATGCTATATATATTATTTTTATTATCTTTTAGTAGGCAGCTTGTCTTTCTAACAGGGGCAGTACAAAAATTATCGTCAAATTTTGCAGTCCTCTTTGAATTTCATCAGTTTGATTATTATCTGGTACTCACTCCTCCCACTCCACACCTGTTTTCACTCATTCAGATTTTGGAGAAAAAGTGACAAAGCACTTTACATTAAAATTTTGCCTCTTTTCCCCTTTCACCTGCCATTTCATTCCTTTTCAAATACTGAATTGCAAACGTTGTTTAGGATTAATGAATATCTTTAAGACAAAGTGTGTGTGTGTGTGTGTGTGTGTGTGTGTGTATTCTAAAATAAATACACTTAAAATCCTTACTTAGGATTGAATCTAGTTTTCTGTGAAAGGAGCTCTTTGGCTAAATTTCTAAGAAAGCTTTTTAAAAATATGAATAAATAAAAATAAAGTCTGTTTCAGTTTCTGGATTGTTTTGGGAAGGTAGGATGGGGACAAAGATGTAAGTATTTTTTCAATATCAGAAATATTAAGCCCTTCATAGCACACCCCTTTCCTACCGTTTTTGTTCTTCTTACACTTTATTTTTCCACTACCTCCCATACACATACACTCAGTGACCCAAGAACATCTTCTTGCTGTTTTTCATGTAAGACTCTCTATCTCCTGACTCAAGGCACTTTCTGTCTCCATTGCCTGGAATTCTCTTTCTCTCTCTGCTGCTGCCTCTGACTTCTCTGAATTCCTTCAAGTCCCAGATAAAACCTCACTTTTTACAAGAAACTCTCTCTGATCCCCTTCATGCTAGTGTCCTTCTATAGATTATGTTCAATTTATCCTATTTATATTTTGCTTCTGCATAGTTTGCATTAGACACTGAACTCTTTGATAGTAAGGATTATCTTTTGCCTTTCTTTGAATTGCAAGTGCTTAGAATAGTGCTTGTCACCTCATTAAATGCTTGTTGACATTATTTACCTGTGAGCTTTTTAGTGATAAGAGCTACAACCTTATAGTTTTCCATGAAGCCATTAACTCATCAGTGTTGCTATTCCTTCCATCAGGAAGATAACACCTGCATATCATCTTCTTATTCTAATTGAATTGTTCTTGTATGCAGCATTCCATAGATGATTTGTTCAACATGCTAGAGGCCTTGCTTTGGTTTTTGGAATGCCTTGGGGGGGTCATATAAATCATAAACAAATAATTAAAGAGCAGCACAAAGACATCAGAGTCATGCCAGAGCACTCACTTGAGCCAGCCTTGTATTCTAAGTGTGGCCACATGAACTGAAAAGGAATTTCCAGCCTCATGAAATTCTTAATTTTCTAATATTTCCATTTGGGGACATAGCCCAGTTATTATCTGTAGCAGAATGTGGATTCAGTCATGTAGAATTCTAGATTGAAAACCCATTGGACTTCATAGAGTAAAATCAACACCTTGAATTGATCCTTAGAAATAAATGTCACCAACCAATAAATAAAAATATCCCTACAAAAATAAATAAATCATAGTTTGACTCATATCATAATAATAAATTGAATGTGTTGCACACCTGAAATGTTTTTATTTTGCAATGTCAGAACTAAAAGTGACCATAGAGTACATTTGATTGAATCCCTTCACTGTATAAGAAACTAAGATCTAAAATAGTACATTATTCTGTACCCCATTTCTTCTGATTCCAGGTGTAGTTCTTAGCTTGCTAAAATGTACTAATTCTCTGTAAATTAAGTGATGAAGTGAGTTGGGTGATTTTAGAAGGTGACTTTTTTCCCTTCAATTTATAGATGTTATGTATTTGAAAAATTAACAGTGTGCCATAAATCAGTGAAGAATATAGAATTTTTTTTTTGCAGTTTTGCCCTTTGTTTCACTTAGAAATAACAGTTAGGAGGTGCCTTGGTATAAATTGTTTCTTATAATGGTTCTATCTTGTCCCTTGGCAGCCTAAAGCTTCTGGCTAATTCACTGATCAGTTAAATAGTTGAGGTTATTATTATTATAATTATTATTTTACATTTATATAGCACTTTCCTCTAAGGAGCTCAAGGCATTTTACACACTGTAAATTGCCAAATAGGAATTAATCCTTATATCACCCCTTAGGGTAGGTAAAGCCACATAAATTAAATTATAAAGAAGTCCCACCTGTGTCACTCTACTCTATTCAATCCTTCACCTTTTCCCCCTTACATACACAATCTATACCAAATAACTGAGGATTAAATAGGAAATTGTCACCTGCTGCAGGGGAATGATATAGGGAAAAGCCAAATATATGTGTATAGGGAAAGTGAAGGTAGTGGTTCTCTTCACTTGCTTTAACATTTTGAGCTGAAATGGGAAAGGAGTGGAAAAAAATTGAAAGAGGAAAAGAAAAGGATCCTAAGAGATGAATTATTGCAAATATTCCATAGTCTATGTTAGCAAATTCCTTAAAAGGTGTGTGTGTGTGTGTGTGTGTGTGTGTGTGTGTGTGGGGAGAGAGAGAGAGAGAGAGAGAGAGAGAGAGAGAGAGAGAGAAAATAAGAATGAACATATAATTGTTTCTCTGGCATCCTCAAGTTTAAGCTTGATTCATTTAGATCACATGTTTGTGTTGAGAAGGAGCTGTATTTCAGACCCTAGCAGGACAGCATTCACTCTTGTTAGTGCTAGTCATCAGGCATGGGTGGTAGAAGTTGATAAGCTGCTAACATGGTACCAGAGATACCTTCTTACCCTGGAGCAAATGCACTAGTCAGCTCACTCTTTCCCAGCTGGCTCCTGATTTGTACTGAGCAATTTCCAGCATTCTGACTCTTCCCACAAAAAGAATCCTCTCTTTAATAGGTGTTGCTACTGAAATAAAACCGGGCTCTGCCAGGAATCCAAGAAAAGCTCATTTAATAAGCTTCCTGTTTATGTGAGAATGCCCTTTATAGGAAGAACTGGGTTCTGCATTTTCATTTGGTGTATTTTTTTCTCCATCTTTTAGGGAAAATGAAAAATAAAATAGAAAACTGCCATGTGCCATTTAACTATTATTTTTTAATCTTGTATCCCATTTGGAATAAATTCATTTTTAAAAGAAAATTAACTTCTATTCAGTTTTCTTCAAGAAACTGGGACAAGGGACCATATGAAAAACTGCAGACATAGTACAAGAAAAGTTTCTACGGAGTACTGGACTCTTTACTGAGAAGTGTAAGAATACCATGGAAGAGTTAGAGGAGTTTGTGGGATTCTTTTAGGGTTTTTAGAAACCAGACAAACAGACACATGGTAAAAATCAGTGCTACAAATTCCCACACTCTGGATAAACTTACCACACTTTTCAGGAGGTAGTATTGTAAATTATATTAAAAAAAGATTTTTCTTTTCCTAGTTTTTCCTTAAGGTTGGGGTTTATCTTGCTAAGATAATTTTTTTTTATTATTGAGTAACATATTAAAATTTCATTTATAGAATCATAGGATATCAGAAGTAAGAATTCTTAAAGAATATCTAGAGATTCAAAGATTTCTTGGTCAAGGATGTTTTCAAGAGATTCTCTCTGCATTATTCCCCGGTTTATCGTCATTCCTCTGCAAGGTCTCCAATGAGAGGAGACTCAATTTCCCAATTCAGGTTTTGGATAGCATTCAATCCTTAGGGTTTTTTTTCCCCTTTTTCTCAAGTGGAAATCTGCCTTTCATCTTCCATCGATTGGTTCTAATTCAGCTCCCTGGAATTCAACTAATATTTATTCTATCTGACATCCCTCCAGAAACATGAAGCTGTTGTATCTCTTTTCCAGGCTAAAAATTCCCATTTCCTCAACTTCTGATATGGCTTGGTTACTCAACTCTGGACACATCTCAGGTTGTTAAGTTACTTCTCAAGCATAGTGTCCAGAACTGAGCATGATACTCTATACTTGAACTAACCAAGGGGATTATCATCTTCCATTTCTGGAATATTTTACCAATATCAATGTAGTCTGATGTCACCCATTGAGTTTGAGTGACACAGTGGATAGAGCACTGGGTTTGAAGTCAAGAAGACCTGGGTTTAAACCTGGTCTCAGATATTTAATAATTGGGTGAACTTTGACAAAATATTTTACCACTATTTGCCTCAGTTTCCACATCTGTAAAAAAGGGGATGATAAAAGCATCTACCTCCTAGTATTGCTGTGAAGATTAAATGAGATAATAATTGCAAAGGGTTTACACTGTGTCGGGCACATAGTAGGCACAATATAATTGCTAACTTTTAGCTGTTATTGTAGGGAACTGTAGTATACTAAATCCTCCAGGACTTTTTTTCACTTAAACTGTTTTCTCCTATATCTTCCCATTCCTCAATGCTGTTCATTTGCAATCACTATCATATTTAATCTTATTATGTCTCTCAGATCCCAGTTTTAATGTACAACTGGTTAGTAGTTTTTCCCAAGTTGATGTTACCTACTAATTTACTGAACATTCCGTTTACACCATCAACAAAGTCATAGAAAAAATATTTAATATAACAGACCAAAGATAGACCTTTTTGATCCTCTACTAGAAACCACCTTAAAAGTTGCCAGTGAGCCATTAATTACCACTTTTTGAGTCTTGACTTCCTATTCATTCTGATGCTATGATCTAGCCACTATTTCTTCATCTTGACCAAAAGGATAACATGAAAGATTTTGTCAAATGTCATGCTGAAATTTAGGGGTATTGTATTTGTATTGTTTCTTCTTTTGACTTTCTATCAAAACTGCCAAAGAAGAAAATAACTAAATCTGGCATGATCAAATCATGTCACTTGGTAGTGAGTAACATATTCCTTTATAGTGCTTACAAATTATGCTTTCTAGGTTCTTCTAGCAACTGAATTTAAGTTCATGATCTTGTATGAAGAATTCACTTTGTTTTCTCTTTTTTGATAATTGGTACATTTGTTTATTCTCAATCTGATGTATGCCTCTTGTTCACATATTTTCAGAGATCATTGATAATGGCTCAGCAATCTCATTATCAGTACAAGGTATATAGAGTCTCCATGCCTGGTGATTTGAACTAATTGAAGTTACTCACATTTTCTCTTGCCATCTTCTCAGTTATCTTGGATTTCAATCTCCATTGACCTTTTCTGTTCTATTTTACTATTTGAAGATCATCTCCTTGATAGAGAAGACAAGGGGAAAAAAAGAGTTCACGAGTAATGCTATCCATTATCCCATCTATCCCCAACTAGAGGTCCTGACCTATCCTTGGTACTTAGCATTCATTACAACTTTCAACCATCTTTCATAATATTGATGTTATTTAGGCTAAAGTATGAGACTTCTATAACCATTCTTAATTATCAGTTCTTGTTTCCATATTTTTTTCATATCACCTAAAATCTGAGTTTATTAATATATTAATATATAATATTAATATATTATTAATATATTCCTTTTATAGTCATAAAAGTCTCTTTAAACATCCTTATTTTATCATTGAAATAATTTTTTTTGTGGTCACTATTTCATTCTTAATTGAGATGACTTCTTTTATAGAATTTTAGGTCATAGGATTCCTTTCTGTGACATCTTAGAAATCCATTCTCTCTAAATCAGCCAGTAGCTAAGGTGAAGATTTCATTTCTTCCATTTGTCATTTATTTTCAGATCAACTATTCTTATTTTAAAGATGAAAATTAAGTCCCCAAAGTGATTGACTCAAAAATCACCCAAATATGAAATTCTCTCTAATTTCGTATATCTTCTTAATTATTAGTCAAAATCTCATCGAAAATAGTTGGAATAGCATTGCTTCCTCGGTCTTCTAAACATTGATTTCTTTTCCTGTCTCCTGTGGTCTTGCAATCTGATTTGTGATCCCTTTCCTATAAGGATGGGTACAAATATGTGTGGGGCTTCAAAGCGGTAGTTGATAAATACCACTGCTTCATAAAATGAATTATGGATAAAATACTACTTTGAATCTATTATCTTTTTTCTTTATTATTTTATTTTGTTTTTTACAATTTCATGCAAAATAATTTTTCAACATTCATTTGCAGGTTTATGAATTCCACATTTTTCTACCATTCTCCCCCCCCCCATTGTTGTGAACAATATGGTAGAAGTTGTACATGTACACAACTGAAGCTAAGCAAAGGAAGAAAAACCAAGAGAACATGGTACACATTAACAACATTGTGAGTTGATCAACTATAATGGCTGCAGTTCCTCTCAGCAGTTCAGAGACCCAGGACAACCCTGAGAGACCTGTTATGGACAATGATATTCCCATGGGTGTGTGTGTGTGTGTGTGTGTGTGTGTGTGTGTGTGTAAATAAACCCCATAGAATTTGAATGAATACAGGTTCACTTTTTAAAAATTTCTCTTATGTTTTCCATCCTATTCCATGGTTTTCTTTCTTTTCCCCTAGTCCTAATTCCTCATATACAAAATGAATAATATGTAAACATGTTAAACACAATTGTACATATATAACTTTTACCAGACTATTCACTGCTTAATGGGAGTGGGGTGGGAAGGGAGGGTGGTAGAAAAATATGTAACTTATAAATATGTAAGTGGATGAAGTGTTGAAAAATTTTCATAACGTGTAAATGGAAAAATAAAATGTCAATCTGAAAAACAAGTTTTGTGTATATATATATATATATATATACACACACACACACACACACATATGTATGTAAAATCATGTTTAACATATTTCTATATTAGTTTTATTGTGAAAGAGGAATTAGAACTAAGGGGAAAGAAATTCTTGAGGAAAAAAGGTAAAGAAATAACAGAAGTTTTAAAAAGTTAATGTATGCTTTGCTCTGCATTCAGAATCCATAGTTTTGGGGGGGGATATTATTGGACATAGATGGTATTTTTCATAATAGGTTTCTCAGGATTATATCCTTGTTTACTGAACTTCTGAGAGGGTTTGCATCCATTATAGTCAATCTCTAAAGTTAGGCCTCTCATGATTTCTTATAAAACAATAGTACTTCATAATATTCATATAACATAACTTGTTCAGTCATTCTGCAAATGATAGGCATCGCCTCAATTTCCAGTTCTTTGCTACTACAAAAGGAACTGCTATAAATATTTTTGAATTGTGGAACATATTTTTTTATGATCTCTTTGAGATAGAGACCTAGTAGTGATATTACTACATCAAAAGTTTTATTGCCCTTTGAGCATAGTTTCAAATTGTTTTCCATAATGGTTGGATCAGTTCATAACTACCAACAGTTCATTAGTGTCCCAATTACCCTATATCCTCTCCAAATTGATTATTTTCTCAGTTATTTTAATTTGTATTTCTCTAATCAATAATGATTTAGAGCATTTTTTACATAACTACAAATAGCTTTAATCTCTTCATCTGAAAACTTCCTTTTCATATCCTTTGATTATTTATCAATTGGGGAATGATTTGTCATCTTACAAATTTGATTCAGTTCTCTATGTAGGTTTGGAAATAAATCTTTATCAGAAACACTAGTTGTGAAAATTGTTTCTCAGTTTTCTGTATTCCTTCTAATCTTGACTGCATTGGTTTTATTTATGCAAAACCTTTTTAATTTAATATAGTTGAAATAATCTACTTTGCAATTTATAATATTCTTTGTCTCTTATTTGGTCATAAACTTCTCCCCTCTCCATAGATCTGACAGATAGAGTATTTCTTGTTCTCTTAATTGGTCTGTGGTATCACCCTTTAAATCTTCTACCCAAGATCTATGCCTAGTTTTTGCCATACTCTTTTCCAGTTTTCCCAGCAGTTTTTGTCAAATAGTGAATTTTTACCCCAAAAGCTAGTGTCTTTAGGTTTATCAAAAGTAGATTACCATAGTCATTTACTACTATTTCGTTTGTACCAAATCTAATCCACTGACCCTAAGATCTTTGTGTTAAAAAAATAAAGATATAAGAAAAAATCCATTTGGATAATCTTTTTTTAGGAGAATATAAAAATGTGTCATATGTACTGTTCATTCATTTACCTTTATATATGCCAACTCTAAGATAATTCGGATCAAGTGTCATTACAATAAATATTATTCCAAGAATGATTTCTGAATATATCCTCTTATTTCTGCCAAAATTTGGTAAGTTTTTTTTATAGATAAATTACATTGGAGCAAAAGAATTTGTAGATTTTCTTGAATAACTTATTTTGGAATGTCTCATGCATGATGATGATGATGATGATGATAATAATAATAATTCTTGATTTTGTATAGGGTGTTAAGGTTTACAGAGTGCTTTCTTCATAGTAATTTCATGGCATGGGTTGTATTTAAAGATAGCACTCATTCCATTTTAAAGATAAAGAGACCTGAACCCTGAGAAGGTAAGTCACTTAACCATGATAGCATAACTTGCATATGTTTGTGGAAAGATTCAAATCCAGGATTCCCAAATGTAAGGCCAGTGCTATAATTTGCTTCTACTACAAACCAGAGTAAGCTGTCAGTGAATGAGACAGCCATTTTCATGAATCACATTTACTATGCATCTTCATTCCCTACCTTCATCCTAACAGAAAAGATATTAAAGACCTAAAATCATACTTACTGCCTGTACTGTATAGTTACATATAGAACATAGAGCTAGAATCTTAGAGATTATTTGTTCCAGCCCTCTCCCGTTTTGGGGCACTCAATTACTTATTTATCTTTTCTCTCAACTAGATTTTAAGCTTACTGAGAGTAGAGACCCTAGTCTTTTACTTTTTTTTTTAATCACTGCTAATTAGAAGGATATGTATTTGTATATTTGTTAAACTGAATTGAATTAGTAGGAATTTAACTTAATTTTAGCCTGGAAATTTCCCCTTAAGGTAAAAGGAGCAAATTGAAGCAAAACTGGAGAGGGTAGATGGGGGGAGGGAAAAAAGGCATTAGTTGCTCAGGAATTAGTAAATTTGCATCCTGGGCACATTTTCGCTATGTCTGGGCTAATCACTTCACCTCTTGTTTCTTCTCAATAAAGGGAGGATAATAATGCCTGACTCTACACCAACTTCACAGGGTACCAAGTGGGAATAAATAAAGGCTATTACAAAGCACTCAGAAAACAGAAACATAATGAGTTTCTAGTTTTCTGATTTCTTCCTCCTTTTGAATTTGATTTTGGTCAGTGGCAAATGCAGAGGTGTATAATCATCATACCTGTACCCAGCTCCAAGTAAAACATGTACCTAAGTGACAATTGCTGACACCTGCTTTTATTTTGGAAATATGTTCATTGTCTTTACCAAGGAGACTCCCCAGTAATAAAATGTTGCATTTTTGTAATCTGGCCATCTCAAACATATCTCATAAATCTAATTTACTTTGGTTTGGAAGAGGCTCATTTCTTCTGCTCTGCTTTAGCCCCCTTTTCCAGAGTTTGTATGTTTAACCAACATCCCTTAAGTCCTAACCTTGGAAACACGGCTGAACTAAATGCTTGCAGCATAGTTGTGGCTGGGCTAAATAAATAAATAAATAAATAAATAAATAAATTCCCTACCCACCCTAGAGCACATGTTGTTGAGGCTTAGCTGAACATGGATTGTATGTCAAAAGGGTTCTTTAGCTCTGCCCCAGTTAGAATTGGGGCTTCAGAGCAGCCAGGAATATTAGAACTGAAGTGTCTAGATCTGTTCAGATAAATGTGTATGATAACCATTGAAAATACAACATAGCAATCAAAAAACCTAGACTCCTAGAAAAATAACTTATGGCATTTCTATCGCACTTATTTAGATTTTTATAAATAATTTTTTTTGACTAGTTTGGAGTTTTAGTCTATGCATATATATGTCCTTTGTTTTATGAAACACATTCCGGTCATGTCAACAACAGAATAAATTCTTAGGAATTTCTATTTCTATCAATCTGTCTTGCTTATTTCAGACTTCCTTCCCCCCATATCAAGTTATTTACCAAGTTCTGTTGGTTCTAATTCCATCACATCCTAATAACTTTTGTATCCATCCCATCCTTCAATTCCCACTGCTGCCAATGTACTTCAGGTCCTAATTACCACCTTTTTTAAATATTGCAGTAGCTTTTTAAACTGCCTTCTATCCTCTGATCTCTCTCATGATGATTCAGTACTTAACTTGCAGGTTCATCTTTCTTATAGAGGGATCTAGTCATGTTTTTCTCCTCAAAATGCTTTCTGTTGTCTACACTATCTCACTACTTTCTACAGAATATAATACAAACTACTTATTCTGATATCCAAGTCCCCCATAGCCCAATTCTGTCTGCCAACCTTATCTCTTTTCATTTCTTATCATATTATTCTTCATTCAGACCAAACCAAACCATGTCATGCCATGTTCTTGTTTGAGAACAAAGGACAAACAACAACCACTCTGAGTACTAGGAGCAGACCCCTCCTGGTTAAGTTGGGTTATGTAGTTCTTCTCTTTTCCTTCCTTCCTTCCTTCCTTCCTTCCTTCCTTCCTTCCTTCCTTCCTTCCTTCCTTCCTTCCTTCCTTCCTTCCTTCCTTCCTACCTGCCCTCCTGCTTCTTTCTTTCTCTTTCTCTTCTTCCCTCCCCCCCCTTTCCTTCTACTCCTCTCCTTTCCCCTTCCCTTCCCTTCCACTACATAGCTCCTCCAACGGTTTGATTGTTTCTTTATTTTTTTCTTTCTCTTTCCTTCTTTCTTCTTGTACCTGTGGGTGTTCTTCCTGGTAAGATTTCTTGGAGTTTACAGGCCCCAAATCACTCTGGTTCTTCTTGATTGACCAATAATGAGTCCTAGGCTGAGCCCCCTGGCCATTGTTTGGGCCCTGTCTGGTTAAGAGTGAATTCAGACAGCAATTGTTGCTATTTTGGCCAGAAACCCTGAGAGTTTTCTCCCACATTGATTTTGGAAGAAGGGGGTACTAGGCATAAAGATACTCCTTGATTCTTTTCTTTCTCGCTTGCCTTATCCCAAGGGTGTTACCTTCACAACAATTTTTTTCCTTTCTTTTTTTGGAAGTGGTCATTCTTGGTCTCTTGGCTCATCTCTCTTTAACCTATCCTTAATGATTAAATGGACTCCATCAAAAGACCAAGATCTCAAACTGCATTCAGGGCTATCCCCAATTGTCCTGATCCATATCTGATCACTGGATCCAGATGACTCTGGAGAAAAAAGTGAGGTTGGTGACTTTGCACACCTTTCACTTAAATCCTACTCATTTACATTTCATGGCATCACCACCCTGAAGTCATGGTCTTCTTTGAAAATGAAAGACAAGCAACAACATCTTAATATCAGTAAACATGTTCTATACTTGGTCTCTGTCCCTTTTAATCACATTTTTTTCATATGAGCAAATGAACTAAAAAAAATTGAGTTGTTACTCTTTTTATTCTTTAGATCTCAAATTCTTTATTTTTTTAAGTTATATTTATTTTATTTTTGGGCGGCTAGGTGGTGCAGTGAATAGAGCACTGGCCTTGGAGTCAGGAGTACCTGGGTTCAAATCCAACCTCAGACACTTAATAATTACCTAGTCGTGTGGCCTTGGGCAACCACTTTACCCCACTGCCTTGAAAAATCTAAAAATAAAAAAAAATTATATTTATTTTATTTTTGTACAAATGATTTTTTATACATTACTAAAATCTTGTTTAAGAGTAAACATAATACCCGCTCCCCCAAAAATAGACCCTCATGAGTAATAAAAAAGAGAAAAAATAATAATAATAATGATAATAATAACAGGAGCAGCTAGGTGGTACAGTGGACAGAGCACTGGCCCCAGAGTCAGGAGCACCCAAGCTCAAATCCAGCCCCAGACACCCAGCAATCACCCAGCTGTGTGACCCTGGGCAAGCCACCCCAACCCCACTGCCCTGCAAAAACAAAAAAAACGCAAAATAAAATAAAATGATGATGAAGAAGATGATGATGATGATGATGGTGATGATAAAGGGTGGCCAGGTGGTACAGTAGACAGAGCACCAGCCCCAGAGTCAGGAGCACCCGGGTCCAAATCCAGCTTCAGACACCCAACAATCACCCAGCTGTGCAGCCCTGGACAAGCCACCTAACCCCATCCGCCCCACAACACCCCCCCCCCAAATAATAATAATAAAAAATTTGCTTCAGGCTGTGTTCCAACACTGTTGTGGGTGGATCACATTCTTTAGGATAAGTCCATCACAAAAGCTACTTCCATATTTTTCCACTGTTGCCATTGCTGATCACAACTCCCTCCATTCATACTTCCCCACTACCATACACTATATTTTCTGTCTCCTTTCACTCTGTCCCTCTTCTTAAATGTGCTGTAGGGTAGCTGAGTGGCACAGCAGACTGATCACCAGCCTTGGGGTCAAGAGGTCCCAAGCCCACATAGCACCCCTAAGGCCCAGAAACCACCCAACCCTGTAGTCCTGGACAGGCCATCCAATCCCAGCCCCTTGCAAGAAGTAAAAAAGAAAATGTGTTGTATCTGATCACTCTCCTCCCATGGTCCATCCTCTCCTCCATCACTCACATCCCCCCCACTTCTGCCTGTCCCCCTTCGCTCCTTCTTACTCTAGATGTCTATACCCTGTTGAGTGTATATGCTGTTCCCTCTCCAAGCCACCTCTGATGAAAGCAAAGGTTCCCTCATTCCCCCTTGCCTTCCCCCCTTCCATATCATTGCAATAGTTCATTGTAATAAAAAAATCTTATTATATGAAAAATCTTAGCCTATTCTACCTCTCCTTTCTTATATTCTCATTACATTTCCCTTTTAGCCATTGACTCCATTTTTACAATATATTATATCTTCAAATTCAGCTCTCTCCTGTGCTTTATCTATAAAAGCTCCTTCTACTTGCTCTATTAAATGAGAAATTTCTTATGAGTATTATTAGTATCATTTTTTGATGCAGGAATAACATGCAGTTAATGATCATTAAATTCTTCATATTTTACCCTTCTCCTCCACTCTCTATGCTTCACCTGAGTCCTGTATTTGAAGATCAAACTTTCTGTTCAGCTCTGGCCATTTTAACAGGAACATTTGAAATTTCCCTGGTTCATTGAAAGTCTATCTTTTTCCTTGGAAAAGGATGTTCAGTTTTGCTGGGTAGTTGATTCTCGGTTGCATTTCGAGCTCTTTTATCTCCCAGAATATTATATTCTAAGCCCTAGGAGACTTTAATGTAATTGCTGCTAAGTCCTGTGTGATCCTGACTACAGCTCCATGATATTTGAATTGTGTCCTTCTGGCTGTTTGTAATATTTTCTCTTTGACTTGGGAGTTCTGGAACTTGGCTATAATATTCCTGGGGGTTGGGGTTTTTTTTGGATCTCTTTCTGGGGGAGATCGGTGGATTCTCTCAGTTTCTATTTTGCCCTCTGCTTCTAGGATCTGAGCAATTTTCCTATAGGAATTCTTTGAAAATGATGTCAAGGCTCTTTTCCTGATCATGACTTTTAGATATCCCAATAATTTTTATATTATCTTTCCTAAATCTGTTTTCCAGATCAGTTTTCAATAAGATGTTTCACATTTTCGTCAAATTTTTCATTCTTTTGGTTTTGAAGCATTGTGTCCTGACTTCTTGTAAAGTCAGCAGCTTCCTTCAGCTCCATTCTAGATCTGAAGGGTTTGTTTTTCTCAGAGAGCTTTCTTATCTCTTTTTTCCACCAGGCCAGTTCTGCTTTTTAAAGCATTCTTATCCTCAATAACTTTTTTTTTTAAAGTTTTTTTGCAAGGTAATGGGGTTAAGTGGCTTGCCTAAGGCCACACAGCTAGGTAATTATTAAGTGTCTGAGGCCAGCTTTGAACTCAGGTACTCCTGACTCCAGGGCTGGTGCTCTATCCACTGCGCCACCTAACCACCCCTCTCAATAACTTTTTGAACTGTTTTATCCATTTGACCTATGATGGGTTTTTTGTTTTTTTTTTAATTAAAGATTTTATTTATTTTGAGTTTTACAATTTTTCCCTGTGATCTTACTTCCCTCCCCCAGCCCCCACCCCCACAGAAGGCAGTTTGTCAGTCTTTACATTGTTTCCATGATAAACATTGATCCAAATTGAGTGTGATGACAGAGAAATGATATCCTTAAGGAAGAAACATAAAGTATAAGAGATAGCAAGATCAGACAATAAGATATCAGGTTTTTTTTTCTTAATTTAAGGTAATAGTCCTTGGTCTTTGTTCAAACTCTGCAGTTCTTTCTCTGGATACAGATGGTATTCTCCACTGCAGACAGCCCCAAATTGCACTGATGGAATGAGCGAGTCCATCAAAGTTGATTATTGCCCCCATGTTGCTCTTAGGATGCACAGTGCTTTTCTGGTTCTGCTCATCGCACTCAGCATCAGTTCATGCAAATTCCTCAGGCTTCCCTGAATTCCCATCCCTCCTGATTTCTAATAGAACAATAGTGCTCCATACATATACCACAGTTTGCTAAGCCATTCCCTAATTGAAGGACATTTATTTGATTTCCAATTCTTTGCCACAACAAACAGGGCTGCTATGAATATTTTTGTACAAGTGATATTTTTACCCCTTTCCATCATCTCTTAAGGGTATAGAGCAAACAGTGGTATGCTGGATCAAAGGGTATGCACATTTTTTTTATAAATAATGCTTTTTATACATTAATAAAATATCCTTGTTTAAGAGTAAACAAAATACCCCTCCCCCCAAAAAATATAGACTCACTTGAGCGATAAAGGGGAGAGAAAAAAATTAAATTAAAAAAAAATAATAGTAGTAATTTTAGGTATGGCCAGGTGGTGCAATGGACTGAGCACCAGCCCTGGAGCCAGGAGCACCTGAGCCCATATCCGGCCCCATACACCCAACAATCACCCAGTCATGTCACATGCAAGCCACTCCAACCCCACTGCCCTGCAAAAACCAAAAAAAAAAAGAAAAAAAAAAGATCCAAAATAAAATAAAATATAATAGTAGGGGTGGCTGGGTGGCAGACAGAGCATTGGCCCTTGAGCCAGGAGCACCTGGGTCCAAATCTGGCCTCAGATGCCCAACGATCACCCTGCTATGCGGCCCCAGGCAGACCACCCAGCCCCATTTGCCCTGCACCCACCCCCAAATACTTATAATAAAAAATGTGCTTCAGTCTTTGTTCCAACACCAACAACTCTGTCACGGGTGGATCACATTCCTTATGATAAGTCCATCACAAAAGTTACTTCCATATTTTTCCACCATTGCCATTACTGATTACAACTCCCTCTTTTCGTATTTCTCCACTACCATGTACTATATTTTCTCTCTCCTTTCACTCTGACTCTGCTGTAGGGTAGCTGAGTGGTGCAACAGACAGATTCCCTGGTCCTGGGGCCAAGAGGCCCCGAGGCCCCGAGTTCCCCTACCACCCCTTAGGCCCAGCATCCACCTGGCCCTATAGTCCTGGACAGGCCATCCAATCCCAGCCCCTTGCAAGAAGTAAAAAAGATAATGTGTTATATCTGACCACTCTCCCTCCCATGGTCCATCCTCTCCTCCATCACTCACATCCCCCACTTCCCCCTGTCCCCCCCTCCTTCTTACACCAGATGTCTATACCCCATTGAGTATATATGCTATTTCCTCTCCTAGCCACCTCTGATGAGAGCAAAGATTCCCTCATTCCCCCTTGTCTTCCCCCCTTCCATATCATTGCAATAGCTCATTATAATAAGGGAAAATTTTTGCTGTGTAGTTGATTCTCAGTTGCATTCCAAACTCTTTTGCCTTCCAGTATATTATATTCCAAGCCCTATGAGCTTTTAATGTAGTTGCTGCTAAGTCCTGTGTGATCTTGACTACAGCTCCACGATATTTGAACTGTGTCCTTCTGGCTGCTTGTAATATTTTCTCTTTGACTTGGGAGTTCTGGAACTTGGCTATAATATTCCTAGGGGTTGGTTTTTTGGGATCTCTTTCTTGGGGGGATCAGTGGATTCTCTCCATTTCTATTTTGCCCTCTGCTTCTATGATATCAGGGCAATTTTCCTGTAGTAATTTTTTGAAAATGATGTCAAGGCTCTTTTCCTGATCATGACTTTCAGGTACTCCAATAATTTTTAAATTATCTTTTCTAAATCTTTTTTCCATGTCACTTGTTTTTTCAATGAGATGTTTCACATTTTCTTCTAATTTTTCATTTTTTTTTTGGTTTTGAAGTAATGAGTCCTGATTTCTCCTAAATTCATTAATCTCCCTGAGTTCTATTCTTTGTCTGAAGGATTTGTTTTCCTCATAGTGTTTTCTTATCTCTTTTTCCATCTGGCCAGTTTTGCTTTTTTAAAGCATTTTTCTCCTCAATAACTTTTTGAACTGTTTCATCCATTTGACCTAAGCTGTTTTTTAGCATGCTATTTTCTTCAGCATTTTTTTGGATTTCCTTGACTAGGCTGCTGACTTCATTTTCATGTTTTTCTTGCATCTCTCTCTCATTTTTTTTTTTTTTTAGTTTTTGCAAGACAAATGGGGTTAAGTGGCTTGCCCAAGGCCACACAGCTAGGTAATTATTAAGTGTCTGAGACCAGATTTGAACCCAGATACTCCTGACTCCAGGGCCGGTGCTTTGTCCACTGCGCCACCTAGCCACCCCTCTCTCTCATTTCTTTTCCCAGTTTTTCTTCTAACTCCCTCATTTGGTTTTCAAAGTCTTTTTTGAGCTCTGTCATAGCCTGATCCCAATTTCTGTTTTTTCTTGGAGTCTTTAGATGCAGGAGCTTGTGTTTCCTCATCTTCAGACTGAGTATATTGATCCTTCTTGGGGTCATAGATAATGTATTTCTCAACGGTGTTCCTCTTTTTTCTTTGCTTGCTCATTTTCCCAGCCTAAGTCTGTTTTGGGGTGCTTCCTGAGTTTTTGGGACACTCCCAGAAGGGTCTCAATGTGTGAGGCTCTGTCCTCCCTCCTGGTCTATGAATGACCATATGTGCCCCCCTCTGCTACGGGGCCGAGGTGGGGGGGCCCTGTTGTTCTATGGGGGGGGCCTAGACTTTGATCAGGATCTGAATGTGTTTAGTACCCCAGAGTCCTGTTCCAGGGGCAGAGGACAGAGCTTGGCAGTCTCTCTTCACTCCCCTCCCTCAGCCAAATGGGCTCATGCCCTGGGGGCTCCTGCTTACTGGCTCCACCTGCTTCTGTTTCCTGGATCTGGAATGCAGTGGCCAGGCTACTAGCTGTGTGCCCTGACAGTGGCCTTCAAGTGCTCGCTCTGGCAGAGCTCCCCCGGCTGTTCCTCCAATTTGTGCCTGGTGCTCCCCAGGGTGTAGCTCAGGAAACTCCCCCACTGCTGTGAGCCAGGACACCTGGCACCCTGGGGCTGCCTCTGGGAGACTGAAGTTCTTTTGCTCTGGGGCCACCCCTCTGGCGGCCACCCCTCCAACTCCGGGGAGCAGACCCTTTCTGATCTTTTCCAGGTTACCTTGAGTAGGAGAACTGCCTCACTGGGTCCCTCTGTGGGTTCTGTCTCTCGAAAATTTAGTTAAAGTCCTTTGTTTTGAAGATTTATGAGAGAGCGCCCAAGACACAATCTGCTCTTGTCGCCATCTTGGCTCCACCCCTCTAGTTGTTACTCTTAAGTACTGTACTAAGGATACAAAAGAAATTCTGGATTAGTGTCAGATTATATAGATACATACATATATATATATGCACATGTGTGTATGTGTGTGTACATACAACTGTTGTAAATCCCTCCCTTCCAATTCAGTTCAATCCAACAAACATTTATTGAGTGTAATATGTGATAATTTTCATTTCTCCATTAGTTGTGAGAATCTGAGAAAAGGAGTCTGTCTTACAGAGAAACAGTTAAGGAGTATGAAGAACAACTAAAGTGCATTGATGAGGAATCAGAGGCTATGTAGTAAGGAATGTGGGCTTATAGGATGTAAATCAAGTTAATTTGCATCTGACTGAACAAAAGGAATCCCAGAGAAGAAGTAGATAAACTTATAATAGGAAAGCAAGAGACCATAGAACTAGAATGTTGGGCGAAAAAACTAGTGTCTCTAAGTGTCAGATTCCCATATTATGTATTACACCTCTCAAGGACCTGGTTATCAAATTATGGGGAAAGAGAAGTTCCATGTGGGGAGAGAATTGGTACTTCAGATAGACCTTTGAATGCTGCAGTACCCAGCCAATTGGCAACATGGGAGCGACTTGTATTTCTAGACAGGAGATAACAGTCTATGATTTTGTGCCCCAAGTGGCCCATTTCTGTTTGGGACACCTGTTCTTAAGAATATTTCAATAGAGGGTCTTCTTTGCTTCACTAATTGTGGTTCTGAGTTCTTGGTAAGGCACTTGTTTCTTACATTGAGTACCTCCTATATACAAAAGTCTATAGATGCTTCAGTTATCAAGACAAAATTTAAAATGGTCTCTTCCTCAAGTTGCTTAGAGTTTCAGTAGTTCTGTAGCTATTGGAATACAACTCATTCTTTAATACTCAGCTTAAATGATACCTCTTCCATGAAGTCATTCCCTTCCATGAAGTCTTATCCTTCTAACTGTGAGAGAAGTAAACATCTAATCATCCAAGCTTTTGCTTATTCATTATTATAAGCTATTCCTGAATGCCAGATAATTGAGTGAGAAATTAGGCAGAAGTGCAAGCAGATATCTTCCCATATATATATTAGGTATGCCTATTTAATAGGGTACATATTAGTTTCTTTGATGTTGATGATCAATCATATTCAGCATGGGATGAAATTCAACTCCAAGGTATCTGGGTAGAATGTGTGGAAGATGAAGCTTAGTATTTGGTTGCAATGACTACATAAAAGCAGGTAAAAGAATTAATATAGCTTTGTGGAAGTGTATTGTTAGTGGTTTTAATCTGCCATGGAATATACAAGTGAGATCAAGGTTAGTGTAGGAACACCCAAAGTGTAGGATTTGTTCTGAGATTTGAGATTTCATGGAAAGAATGGGGATGGAGAGAATGATGAGTTATGCTGGTACCTCAAACACTGAAACTGTATGTAGCTCTGGGTTTCAGGACCTTCCAACACAGAAATACCAATATTTGGGGACTGGTGGGGAAAGAACTCCAATAGATATGATATCTGACTGGCATAATTCCATGTTCACAATAGTCTCCACTCAGAAAAAGAGAGCCAAGGAATGGGTAAGGGGTACTAACCAAAGATACAAATCTCAGTTATGATCTAAATGAGTAAAAAGGGGTTAAATGATTGGCAGTGGATGGAAATAACATTTATGAGTATGATTATCTCATTTCTTCTACTCTGTTTACTCCTGAAACCAAAGGACTGACAAAATTGTTAAAAGACTCTCCAGAAATCTCCATTTTCCCTGGAGACCTACAGTTAGGACTCATCCCTATGGTTATGATCTTCCAGACAGAATCCACAGGGTGACATAAAACTCATACAAAAGATAATAAAAACATGGAGCCTGATGCTTCACCAGGCCTGGACCAAGTACCAGATACTATGATAATATTATCATATGTCTCAGTGGAATCAGTGAAACTCTTTTAATGATCACTAATAGTAAAAAATTAAAACTGGAAGGAATACAAGAGGTCATATGTCCAATACCTTCATTTGACAGAAGAGGAAGCTAAAGATCACAGACAATAAAGGACTTGCTCAAAGCCACATAATTATTAAGTGATAAAGTATCCAAGTTCAAATCCTTTTAAATTTCAAATCCAGCAGTAAAATGTGCTGTATGCTATTTAGCAATTTACTCATTATTCATTGCCTTTATTCTTGTGTAAATATAAGTACATACATATAATTGCATATATATAATAAATTATATTATATATTAACATATGCATTTATATATACCTGTGTATACCTTCTTACATGCATATATAAATACATGTTATATGTATCACACATGTACTGATATTTATGTATGTATGTATGTAAATTCAGTAGTTGAGAACAGGCATGTGCTATTGGCATGTTTTGCTCTGTCTTTTAAACATTGAAAACTCTTATACCACAGAGACTATGCTGGATTTGAAACTTGGAATCTTTGCAAAATCATGTAATATTACTATTATTGTTATTATTTTTATTATTATATGCATACCTGCATATATATATCCAGGAATAAATCTCTCATTTAAGGTTTAAAAAGCATTTCCTTCATAAAAGCAAATTCCATGAGGTTATAAAGGAATATCATCTCTAATCCATCCTGTAAGTAAATCATAATCCTTTCTAAAATATACCTGACAAGTATAGTGATGATATGTTCCCCCTTGTTTGAAGACCATTAGTTATAGACAGTGTACTACCTCTACGGTTGTCCCATTTCCCTTTGGTATAGTCCCAGTTGTTAGGAAGATTCTCTACCCTACCCTTATATTAAACCAGAATCTTTCCCTGTATTTATTCTACCTAGTTCTTCTAGTTCTGCTCTCTTTTCTCCAGGGCCAAGGACATTTGTAACTCTTCCACCGGAGAAGAGCCCTTTAAACGTTTACTTGAAGTGTTAAATTTTGAACATTTTCCTTTACCCACTAAGAAAAAGTCTCACCTCCCTTCCCATGCTTGACCCTCTCATTAACCAGTTCAGCTCTGTTGAGGGAAGAGAAGAAACATTTATTAAGCCCTTATAGTGGACTATGTGCTATGCTTAGTAATCTGCAACTGTCTTCCCCTGCTGTATGCTATCATCTAAGATGCTCTGGTTTTGAAGTTCAGTTCAAGTATCATCTTCTGTGTGAAACTTTTATTGACCTCTCCAACAGCTCATAACTTGTATTCCTTTTCCATATGTATTATGTGCTACTTATAGTCCCAGACTACAAGCTCCAAATTAGAAAAGTGTTTTCACTTTTTTATTTGTATCTACTGTGTTTAGAGCAGTACTTGGGGTGTGTGTGTGTGTGTGTGTGTGTGTGTGTATACATATATATATATATATATATATATATATATAACAAATAATGCTTAATTAATGCTTGTTGATTGTTTGACTTATAGCTCACAAAGCTTTCTCCTTTAAATATTCTATTTTGTGTTATAAATATGTGCCTTCATATATGCATGTTTGTATGTGATATCTACTCTACTTTATCATAAGCTCCTTGGGTTCAGGCACCATGTAGTAATTTTTCTTTTCCCCCATAGTGCCTTGCAGATTGTAGGGTCATGGTAAATGCTTGTTGAATTCAAGTAAATTGAAAACCCAGTTCACATTTTTAGGTCTACCTTTGAAGGACAACTAGAATGACTGGCTTGGGTACGATACAAATTAATCCATTTCAAACACCTTGGCCTATTTAGCTACCAGTATTGTGAATGGAAATGAGTTTCTTAACATTTTCTGAAAGAAACCATTTGGGAGGTCTTTCCATAGCACCTAACCTAGATCTTCTAGTCCACATATTGGAAGATGTGTTAGCACTAAGATGAAAATCAATTAATGGTAGCATTGCCACAGAGATGGAAGGTCTTATTGTTGATCACAATGATAACTTAGGACTTTGTCTCTAGATGCCCAAATATTGACCTATATCCCCTGATACTCAAATCACATTCAACCAATATCTATCTGAAATGGGATAATTAGAAAATCTTATATGCTATATAGAAAACTCATGAGAGACCCATCTAAAGAATATCCTGGACTCTGTTCAGAATATTAAGCTATGCTGTAGTCTTCAGTTGTGGTTTTGTTATGTACAGGAAAAGGGTTTTGGAATCAATGATTTCATAGGTCCTTTTGTACTCTAACATTCTATAATTTTGTTAAAATGAAATGTCTATAAAAATGCCTTTTGAATTTTTTTCTTTCTTCTCCATCCTAATTCCTACTCTTAGTCTAGAGGCTCATCACAGCCTGGATAAACAGGAGCACCTAAAAGATTAAAAAAGAGAGTATTTGTACCATAATATTATCCACTAAAACAGTGTCCCAGACTTAAACTTCACTACTTTTCTTGGTTTTTTTTCTGCAATAAATCCACAATAATAATATTCAGTCTTGTTCTTTGACTTGTGAATGGAAATGAGTTTCTTACAAAATTATTCTCTACCTCAGAAGGGGCAGTGGGGGGGTGAAAGGAGGCATGGATTTTCAGGGTACCCAATTTTGAAGCCTAGCTCCTTGCCTGCAATATTCAGCTAATACTTTGAATAGTCAGCAGTTGCTCCCAATCAATGCTGACACATGTGAATTGTTCCCCAGGTCTGGACATATCTGCTTATATTCCCTTCATCTGCCCTAGAAACCAACTCAGTTTATTGGTGGCAATTTATTATATCTACTGACTGGCTATAGTCACAAAACCATACTTCAGTTACACATTCCATCCAATCATCACCTAAACCATCCTGGCACAAAGTGCTTAATGAATGCTTTTTCATTAAATCATCTCTTATAGAATTTATAATTTGCAGTTATATAATCTAAATATAAGTAGTTATCAATTAGAGGACCATCATCAACTAGGCAACTTTTTAGAGTGTAATCCTATCACCTCCCAAATAGTAAGATCGGCTTTTTACCATTTTGACACCAAGATTCCTTTCTTCCTATCAAAACTTTATACTTTGAACTTACTTTGCAGTATAACAAAACTTTTTTGACATAGCTTCTGAAAAGAATTGAGGAAGTAAGCAAAAGCCATATCTTTTTCAAAAAAGTACAGATAAAACTTTGAAGAATAGTAAAAGATCATAGGGGTCTACTGTGGCAAGAAATCACAAAGAATTGAGAGTATTTGGGAAGGGGCTTACCGAATCATTTTCATTGCTAATCAGGCATTTATGTTAATTTTCTCAAATCCATTGACTTTTAATGAATTCAAAAAAATGAATTGCTCCATGATAACTTATCTTGAGTAAATCTAGATTAGGCCCTCTTATGCTCATCATGTGTAAAAAAAAAATCTGATGAGTTTAGTGTCTTGGAAGAGCACAACTTGTATACTGGATTTTATCCATCATTTGAATGCCCACAGAAGTCAAAGAAGGCATGAGAGAGCATGGTTCTTCTTCCTGATTGAACTTTATGATTAGGTGTACTCTCAACTTCTCTTGCTAATTATGTGGCAGTCATTCACAAATGTGTCAAATTTCAAAATGAATTCTTTTGTATTCTCTGTCTTTATTGTTTCTAGAGATTAAGACAAGCATTCCATAAGTCTTTTTGTTTTTTTAACTTTTGTATGACATATACTTTAAAAAATTTTTCCTAAACTTAACTAAGTTTCTAAAGTTTTTCCTGTATTCCACTATTTGAGGATTTAGGAAAAAATCCAAATATGTTTTAATCCTGCTCCCTCTCAGGGATCACCTAAAGAATCTAATCTAATTCATTTGTCCTTTTATGGAGTTCCTCTTCCCCCAAAATACCTTCCATCATCCCATGAACTGTCCTTGTCTGGACTTAATCTAGTTCTTTTAGAAATTGAATTCTTGAGGTACAGAAAAAGAACTGTTTGTGCTATTCTAGGTTCATGTGCGCATCAATTTAATAGCATTTTATGTTCTGTTTTCAATTCTTTCCTTAATGATACCCAGCCTTTTGTTGCCTTTTTGGCCACAATAGTACATTAAGTTGATGCCCTCAGGGAATAATCTCCAATGAGTCCCAGGTCCCTTCCCTGGATCACATTTTAGAGCTTTTCATTTTATGTTTATGATTTGGATTTCTTAATCCAAATGAATACATTATTTTTCATTTGCCCATATTAAAACTGCCACCTTTCTACTATCCATAAACTTAGAGATTTCCTCTTTTGCTTCCTTCTCCAGATCATTTATAAAGATGTTAAGAATAGTCCTGGCACTAATTCCAGAGGGTCCATACTCATTACATTTCTCCACCTAAAGGAATTCTCTTTTATCTCTGCAATGGATTCCCTAATACTAAATCAGTTTTCTGTCTATGTGATCCTTAGCCATTTCAACTTTTTCTTTAAATCTTTCATTGCTTTATGTACATTTAAAAAAAATCAACTCTCCAGTTAGTCAAAGTATAACAATTGCTATTGGCTTAAGTTTACCACAGCATTTTCTTGGAAGATCTGTTAGATTTGCTTTCCACATAGGGAGCACATAGATGCAGGTTTAAAAAACACATTCAATATGTATTCATAGACACTGAGGCAGACTTCCAGGGATTGGTTTATTTTAATGGTTGACTACACATTGGCAGATTGATACAGTATGATTTTTGTTTTGTTTTTCAACTTGAAAAAATGTTAATCCTATTCTCCTTCTTGGAGGTTTCATAATTACTGACCCAAAGTTGCCTAGGTAAAGCATTAATACTAATATCTTACTTAAGATATTATAAACTTTGTTTCATTTATCCTTTCATCCATTTTGTTACTGAATATTATAGAAGTTCAGAAATTTTATTTATCACCAAACACAATAGTATAAAATTCCAGGTTTTGCAAGGAGTTAAAGTAGGCAGCATACAACTCTAGGAAACTGCTAAAAAGTTCAGATTAATTATAGGAGTCTGGGGATATTAATTTTAGAGTTAGCAGAAACTTTGAAATCACTACTAAAATGTCAGGGTAGGGCATTCAATACAACTGGGAGGAAATGACATCCATTTAAGAAGCAAAATTCTGCTACCTATAGGTAAGCTAGTGTGGAACAACACAAGCAGGGACAGTACCAATAAAACCTGTGAATGTTACTAATGTCACTCGCAGTAATATTTGCTCCATACCATTGCTGTTCCCTTCCCTAATTCATATTATAGGCCAGTTTTTGTTTATTCACTTGAGTAGACAAGCTCATGAAATGGTCTCAAGCAGCAAATGGTTTTGGAAGCCAGACAAAGTGAACTAATCTCTGGTTTATGAATGTGCTGTGATGCTGAAGGAATGACTGCATCAACAAACAACTTTAATGAGGAATAGAAGTTCTGAGGACGAGTCTTCAAAATGGACAAGGTATATGTCTAAGAGAAAAAAAATGACATAATTGGAAAGGAAACTCCATCACCTGAATGAAATTTTACAGAAGATTGCCTGGAGACACTGGGCCTGGAGTTAGGAAGACATGAGTTAAAAAAATCTATCCATAGACAACTTGCAAACTTTGTGACACTAGGCAAGTCACTTAACTTGCTTCAGCTCCCTCAATTGTAAAATGAGGCAATAATAGCCCCCACCTCCTAGAATTGTTGCAAGTATCAAATAAGATCATATTTGTAAAACCATTAGTACAGGGTCTAGCACATATAGGCTCTTAATAAAGTCTTGCTTTCCTTCTTTCTCTATGGCATTGCCAGATATAACATTGAAAGATTGGGGTGACAGTGGGAAAATATTTTAACTCTTCCTCTTCTATATTGAATGACCTTGGAGAAGGTATTTATTTTTCCTTCCCTATTAAATCTTGAAATGTTGTGTTTTTATTTTGTTTTGTTTTGTTTTGTTGTGTTTCCAAGATGATGACTGAGTAAACTGGGCATGACAATTTTTAATCATGCCAAGGACTAAATTTTGAGACACAAAAGAGTGGTGAATTATGTATATACTGAGGCATGGGCAATTGGATCTTATAAACAAATATGCAAGATTTATTATTTCTGAGCCCCAGATATACTTTGTATTTTGTAATGGAACCAAATGAGTTTGGTTAGGGAGTTATCTCTCTAGTTGATATTAATGCCTTCCCTCTAAGATCCCTTCTCTGATTTATCCTGAATATATTTTGTTTGATTATGGCATATATAGTTGTTTGTAAGTTGTCTTCCCTTTAGACCCCAGACTCCTTAAGAACAGGGACTTTGTTTTTCCTTTTTTTGTAATCCTAGTGCTTGGCACACTGTCTTGCAATAGTAGGTGCTTAATAAATGCTTGCTGGCTGTGCTTGATTTGTATAGTGAATAATTCAGGTGGAGTGTTCTGATTTCATCATTAACACTCGAATATTGGGCAGAACAGCAACAACAACAAAAAAAATATAGCTTTAAGAAAGGTTTTAAAAAAAACAGCCAAAAGCTATGGTCCTGCCTGTAGTATTCAGTTGACCTTTCTACCACATTGCTTCAGTTATTTCCCTACAATCTTCTTTACTGTGCACTTTAATGTATGAAAGACAGAGTCTTACTGAAAAAATTCCACTTCCAACAAAATTTTAAGGTATCATTTGAGATTTAAAATCAACTATACTGTTATAATTGATCATGTGTTTTTTTTAACCAAAGATTTTTGCCTATTGGTTACTAGGTATTAGGCTAAGATAATTACTAGCATTTGCTGGTTTTGTTTGAAATGCTTTTCAAAAAAATTACACCAGAATTTAGTAATCCTTACATCAAACTTCACTTGAAAGAAAGTTCATAAGATTTTTTATAAGACAGCAAAAGAAAGGAGAGAGAAAAAGGAGAGGAAAAAAGAAAGAAAAGAGGAAAAAAAAAAACTTTAAAAAAAAGTTATGCTATGCTAGGCCAGGGTGGGAAATTCCATTGTGGCTGGAAGCCCATGGCAGGTAGAGTGGAATTTAATGAAGGAAACTGCTGTGTTTTTGTGTCTTTCTGTATGTTTTTCCTTTAAAACCAAGAGCTGGGCAGGCATCCCATTCGACCTGATGTGACCCAGGCAAATTGCTTCTTATATAAAAACAACTGTAGACTTGGAGAATATGAAAATGCACTGTATACTTCTTCCAACTGAAGGAAAGGAAAGCCTGAGAAACAGGACGGCCCTGTCAATTCTCGTTGAGCAAAACTATCACTCAAACCTGATAAAGAGAAATTAGAACTTGCTTCTTAATGCCAGAGGGATTCATTATGAGTTAGACCTCTTTATATTAAATATATATGTCTAAATTTTTTAGTTTTTAAGGAAGGAATATTGGCAAAGGAAAAATTCATTTTTAGAAGGAAGTTTTTCCTTGTAGGACAATGATAGCAAACAGTATTTTTTAAAACAACCCTTTTATACCCTTATATAACATACTGAAAGCAAAATAGTAATATTTTAAAAGACTGAAAGAAGCATTTTAATTTTCTTCTGCAGCCTTGGAAGAACATAGGAGTGGGGATTCAGGGTGTGTCCACTGATATTGCATTCAGATGTGTTGACTTGGCTTGTGTACTGACAGATTTATTTAAAAAACAAAGTTTAAAAAAATTCATTGTGTGCTAGTGAAGTCACTTCATAAATCTTTTCCTTTATGAATTATTTTGATCACAAGGACTGTTGTTTAAATCAGTGAAGTACTGTACGCCTTTTAAAAATTGCCTTCTTTTCCAAACTGTCAGTTCAAAAGCCAGCAACTTCCCCTGAACAACATGTAGGGATCAGGAGAGGTAGAGAGAGGAGGGCCATATGAGTCAGGCAGAAGGACTAAATGAAGGCATAATCCGATTCCAGTCTGCTATGGGTCATAGAAAAGACACATGAGCTTGGACTCGGCCGTTTTGCTTTTTTTTGTAGATGTCCAAATGCAAACTGGTGTTTCTTCTCAGGAAAAGACAGAGGAAAAGAAGCCTTTGAAGCAGCTGGCCTGTCAGAGGGCGGAAGGTTAGAATTAAAATACTCTTCAAGCTGTTGCTGAATAATGAAGGGTAGGGCTTCCTAGCTAAGGCAGTTACCACAACCCCTTGGGAGTCTAGAGGACAAATATTACATAATGTGTACAAAAGTTTTAAATGCTAAGTTAATTACAGCTGGCTTGGAAAGGTTTGATGAACCAGTACTGCTTACTCTACTGAAGAAAGGACTGTGATCTACCAAAGGAAACTTAGTAGTAAGTAACATCCAGGATATGTAATCCTGATTTTAGTGGTGCCTGCTTAAGGTTTGATTTTGTCCAACCCTTGAGAGCTATTGATCTTAAGAAGAACTGAGAGTCACAGATTTAGATCTGAAAGGAACCTAAAAGATTATATAATCCAAACCTATCATTTACATATAAAGAAACTGAGGTCCAGAGAGGTTATATAACTTTCTCAAGGCATATATCAAAAATAATAATTTGATAGTTACACATACAAAGATCATAATGTAAACATATTACCATATAGCCAAATAGAGTAGCTTAAGATTAAATCCATATGTGTGATGGCAATCTCTCCAACTAGTCTATAATTGCTTTTTAGTTAACAGTGGTGTTTTATACAAATTCTTTTATATCCTCAATATCAGTAAGCATATTGCTGATCAGTGAAAACTAGATGACTGATAACCTTGGTTAACTACCAAGATAGATCAAATAAAGTTGTTGGTGAATCCAGATGAAAGAAGTGAAATTTTCTAAGGGGGAAAAAATAGAACTAAATCCTGAAAAAAAGGGGGAGGATCAAAGACTGAACAAAGGACAGGTCATTTAATGGCAAAGGATATTTATTTTTGTTAAGTGTCTACATTTTTTTATCTCTTCAGATACTCTTCATTTCAAAGATATGGAGATAAGTATGTTTGCCTAATTGGAACAGATGATGAGAGTTGAGGGTATGAGAAGAAGAAAAGAATGTTAGATTTGTATCAATAAATTTAACATACATTTATTAAATGGAACACTGGGAATTCAAATACAGAAGTAAAACATTTCCTGTTCTCATTCAGCTTACATTCTTTGGAAATACAGTTATATAAACTGAAAAACTTTGGTAGGGTGATGTGAACAGAATTTGTGTTTAATCATGAGCAGCAAAAAGCCTTTAGTCCAATGAACATTGGAATTTGAGAAATGTTGTATAGTTGAAATGGGAACCAGCTGACTTTTCATATCAATTTACCTACTATGTGCAGAACTAAATGACTGAGTAATATCCTATTGCTGAACTTAGTAACTCTTGTTTCACCAAGAGATGAAATTCTGTCTTACTAGCAGTGGCTCATCTTTCCTTTTCCTCCCTTTTTTTCTTCATTCAGCTTTCTTTTTTTGGTTACATTTTAAGTTCTGAACTATCTTCCTTTCTCTCTTCTCATTCCCACACTGGATAAGACCACAATTAACACATATATTGATATGCATATATGTTATCACTAAACTCTGCATGCTTCTGTTTATCAGTTCTTTAAAGTGGATAGCTTCTTCATAGATCCTTTGTAATTGATTTGAATATTTATATTACTCAGAATAGCCTAGTCATATTCAGCTTTCATCTTATTATAGGAAGTGTTACCATACTACTGAACTTTAAAGCATCATACTAAGGATCATTTTTGACCTTTAGATAATCTTTATTCCATGCATTTTGTTTGTTGCCAGGTAAGACACTTTTGCCTCTTAGGGCTTCATTCAACCATAGTTTAGAGACTGAGGGTTCCTAACCTGGAACCCATGAACTTTTTTTATAAAAGTTTTGACAACTATATTTTAATATAATTGGTCTTTTTATCTTATATATTTTATACATTTCAAAACATTCTGAAGAGGGACCCACATAGCCTTTTGCCAAATTGCAACATACATGATAACAAAAAAGCATGTCAAATATAGCTCTAAATTAGCTTTCCCCTTAAATTTTCCCCCTGACTCTTACAATCTCTTTAACAGATTTTCTTAGCCTTTTAAACCCATTTTCTGATCCACTTAATCATAAAGGCTACTTCCAAATTTGTCTGCTTTGTCTATTGCTTTGGAACCAGGAGACATTGACTATAAAATAGTGAATGAACAATGGACTGGCTATTCAAAGTCAAAGAGAATAAAGTGTCAACTGTCACCCCAAGATGAACCAAAAACCAAGATTTGCTATTTCTGTATTTGTGCTTAGCTTTCTCTTCTATACATGAGGACATACCTCAGTAAAAGTTGGAATCAAAATTCAGTACTTCAATTTTTTTTTTGGTCACATATTGAAAGGCCAAACAGTAACCTCTATCTTAGAAAACAATGTATAATGTCAGGATCTTTTCTGTTTCTTTATACCACCTACCTTGTGTCTGTTAGAGCTCTTAGTTTACATTGTACTTTTAAATAGTCATAGTTGAGGGAAAGAATAAATGAATACTGAAAAATGAAAGATAAGCAAAATTTTAATTTCTTTTCAAATGAAGATTCACCACTTGCATTTTTCCTTCTATAAGCTGGCATTACAGAAATGTGACCATATGCTCAGATTGTAGCTTTACCTTAAACACTTTCATTTTCAAATTTTATAGCTGTCCCCTTGGCTTCCTTCATCTTCTTGCCACCTCTTCCTCCCATCTAAGGGTATGGCCCTAATCTAATTATTCAATGCTAGTGTTGTATTCTAGCATACAAACCGTTTCAGCATTTTATACCTTGCATTCTAAAATCTCAACCAAGCAGGAGCACATTAACCTGGATGAACATCATTTTTCCTTCCTCCCCCCAACACATCCTCCAGCCCAGTCTATCAACGCCAGATGGCAACTACATTTTGATACACTGAATATTTACCAAGTCATGTGGTGTGCTTTTGAAGTATTTTTTAAACCCTTTCCACCAAACCAGCTGACTCATCCCTCATTCATTTATTCCTGTGTTTAACATGTTGCAATTTTAGAAACATGACCTCAGTTTTATCAAACTTTTTAGAAATGTTGCATCAGAAGTTACTGGAGGAATAACTATACTCTACAACCCAAGGACATTTTGTATATTACCTCATTCCAGGTTCTCAAATAAAATGACTTGATGTTCATTGTATAATTTAATGAAATCTCATCACTGTGTGCATTATTGTTAGTTGACAGCAGAAGCCAACAGGAGAATATTTGTATTTAGAGAGTGTTTTAACATTCAGGAAAGTCAGGATTGGGGGGAGGGGAAGAATGACATAATAACTATGAAAATTAGAATTGGGCTTTGTGTCAAGGTTTAATAAAAGAAACTAGTCAACCTGAGAAGATCAGCTAGAAGAACTTAAAGAAATTCAATGTACTCATTTTTTTTTGTCTCTCTACTTTTTTTTTTTTTGGTTCTGGTTATTCATGGGAATCTGTGTTTGTGGGAGTTCTTTCAGGATATTTTCTATGGGCAGATGCTGGTGTTCTTTAGTCTAGTTCTATGGAAAGCAACAGAAGGAAGTGCGGATGGTTAAAAGGGTTTGGCATTGTTAAACATGGCCTAGGCCAATAGAAATCTTGTAGGGCAATTAGAACTCCTATTAGCTTAATGATCTTTAAAAACTATTTTAAATTATTATTTTGCATTTTTATGGCTCAGATGTAAACTTTCAGGAATGGTAGATGGTATTTTGTTCATCTTGAGTCCTAGATTTGTACTTTAAAATGACAACCTGAGAAAAATGTTTCTGAATCTCTAGCTTTCTTCCTGCCCCCTTCACACGGCCCTACCATACTTTACTCTCCAACCCCCCAAAAACAGTAAGAAATTTTGGAGAGATTCAAGCCTATATAAATTAGAAAAGAATCTTCCAGTCTTACAACTTTCATAGTAATCTTTCCCTTAGCATGATCTTCCCCCTCCCCTCATTATCAATATCAATAAATATTATTGGATTGACTAATTGATTTCCAGTAGAGTAAGCCCTCAATGCAATATTGTATTCAGATATTAAATAAAAATCATGCATATCTAGTGAGCAGTAACTTTCCAAAGTCCATCTTTTCCAGCCTAATTTTAAAATGCATTTTATTTGTTTTAGAAAGTACTTAATTGTATGTGTGTGTGTGTGTGTGTGTGTGTGTGTGTGTGTGTGTGAGAGAGAGAGAGAGAAAGAGAGAGAGAGAGAGAGAGAGATTTTATGGGAAAATGAAAAACTCAAATATTTTAGAAACATGACCTCAGTTTTAGAAGGGAGCCCTTAAGACATCTTAGGCCTGGGCCTGCCTTCTGGAGAGAAATTTTCAATAACTGTACCTGATTACTTAAGTTCTGAGGAAGAACTTTTTGTTGTCATTTTTCTGAATCTGAGATCAAAGAAATTTTATCCAAGTGATATATTATGTAAAGTTTCTTTTCATGCAGAGCAGAACAAATATTCTGCATTTTTGACCCTTTGAGAAGAAGCTTAGCCTATTTGAGATTTCCCAAGAGTTTAAGTAGAATGAAACAAGCATATTGTCCCTATTAACATTGATGTATTTACTAAAGATTATTGGTGGTTTCTCTAAAAAGGAATATTATAAAATTCTAAATTGTTCTGTTAAAACCAGAGAAGTTTCCACTGACCCTTCCATTTTGTACAGTCCTTTGGTATAATTAGATTCTGAAAAACCTGATATTTCTAGATTTCTTTTTCCTTCTTTGGGTTTTGAGACACATTTGAATGTTTCTAAAGAAGTGGAAACAACTCATTGAATAGTAATGTCTCATGCTAAAATGTTACTGATAAAAGTACTTTTGACTAATGTAATTTTTTAAAATGAATTTTATTCTGTCCATAATATTTCCCCTTTTCAAAATTAAGTAACTTTAAAGGAAAAGTAATTTAGTTCTTCATTTGGATGAATGACTTGCTTTGTCCTTTATTTTCATATGTGGGTTATATATGAATTGGGATAGTCAAATATCTAAACTGTTTATCTCTTCAGATTTAATTGTCATACATTATTAAATCCCACATCTTTGTCAAGTGTATGCAGGTGAGATTTTTTAAAATCTCTCTTGAAGCATCATCTTCTTCAGTGTGCAGATTATTTGGAAAGGTGTCAATTTGGGGATATAAAGCACTCACTTGTACTATTACATTACCAAGCACTCCTCTCATTACCCATCATTGCTTTCTTCCCTCCTATCCCTTGACATCTTTTGGTTATTAAAGTTTCTTTAGGCTGAAGTAATGTAGCTCAGTTTCTTACAGAATTGTTATGAAAATCAAATGAAATAATGAATTTGTTTAACTTTGTAAAAACATGCAGTGTTGTATAAATGTCAGTTATTATTGTTATTCTTATTATACTTTCTAAAGGTTCTTCATTTCCCTATTTATCTGTTATAATACTGTTCCATACTGTGGGTGAAGTCCTACATCCTATCCTGTAAAGAAGCATCATTTCAGCACTGGGCATTTTGTATTCCTGAATATATAGTATTTGAGTTTATGGCATAAATTCACAAATGCCAGAACAAGGCCAGGGACCATATTTATCTATTTATCTTTGTTCCTGCATAGTAGCTTCTTAATTAATATTTTTAGTTAAATGGAATCAAAGTGTTTCATGAATGAATTAATGGATGAATAAAAATGTATGCCAAAGATACAAATAGAAAAATGAGACAGTCCCTAACTCTCAAAGAATTTCTCTGTTAATAGGGTAAGCAAATATATTAGGTTTCAGTTGCAAATTAACTAGAAAGGCTATATAATCCTTAAGGTTCAGCAGCAAAGCAGACGATTAACCATCTTTAGTGTCATTTTCATTGACAAAAAAACCATCCATTTCATACATTCAACCATTTGACAGCCAAGAACATTGGTGATAAGAACTTTTTCCTTTCCCAATTCTTAAGCAACTCTGGCTACATAGGAAACAGGGGCTATAGCACAAGAAGAAGCGTAACCAGGGAACATCTAGATGATGGATATAGTGACTGAGCTGGAAGCAGAGCTGGTGTTTTCAAGGGGGGGAAACTCTCATTCTTAGTCCCCCTGGGCTTACCTATCATGAGCAACTGGTCAGCAGTTGGTATTTGTAATGGGCCCCTGTTCATAGGAATTAATCTCTTGATAACAGCAGCAAAAGGACTGTCCTGAATTTAAAACCAGTAGGGGCTGTGGGAGTGTGGGGAAGGGGATGGCACTACTATTCCAAAGGCTCTTAGGCTTATGATCCTAGGCTATCTTCCTCAGGGTATGTGATGGTGGCAAGGTCTGATTTGCCTTAACACATGCTGCCTTCTATCCCTATTGTAAATTATCTTGCTTGTTCAGGTAGGCTGACTTGCCTGTTGTTATCCTAAAAGATTTTTTGTAAAGACTTCCTTTTAAATGGGCAGCTAGATAGCATAGAGGATAGAGTGCAAGTCTGGATTCAGGAAGACTCATCTTCCTGTGTTCAAATACAGCTTCAGATACTTATTAGCTGTGTGTGACCTTGGGCAAGTCACTTGACCCTGATGTCTCAGATTCCTCATCTTAAAAAATGAACTGGAGAAGGAAATGGCAAATCACTCTTGTATCTTTGCCAAGAAAATCGCAAAATGAGATCACAAAGAGTTGAGTATGACTAAAATAAATGAACACCAACAACTTTAACAAGCTGACATATCAGAATTCAATGTTAAATTTTACCTCTGAAAATGGCAAACATAAATCAGAGTTTGATTTATTATTTGTTTGTTTGTTTTAGCTACCTGGACTTTTAAAAGTGATGGAGAAGATGTTAATTTTACAAATTAAACTTAAAATCGTGTCATGGATACATTCTTTTCTCTTCATCAAGTCAGTTGTTAAAATGATATATTTTACTTATGTAAGTGGTATATTACTTCTGATAGATGGTAAGTTCCTTGAGGACAGGTTCAATTTCATATTTGCTTTTTCATCCTCAGTATAGTACCCACTTTAAAGAATGAGTTGCATAAATGTTTGTGGAATTGACTTGAAAGATCTTACCTGGCAATGGAGGCGTGGGAGTGGAGGTTTGAGAAGGAAGTAATTTATTTTTTTGCCACACCACAGTCCAAGTTATAATATATTGGGTATTTCTACCATTTTAGCTCATAATTAGTCAGCAATATAGCCTAAGCCTAAACTTGGAAACTACTGATTTATCTCTTTAAAATGTTACATTTGACTCAGTCTTTTACAAAATGTGCTGCTCATTTTTATTAGACATACACAAAGACAGTCTCTGGATCTGTTCTTGTGGTGTGGCACTCAAAGTTCTGGAATGCCAGCTTGCTACTTCTGGTGAATGGTTGGCAAAATTGATATTCTAGATAAAAAAATAAAGTGTAGAAATTAAAATGGGCTGTTGACTGAGTGTTGATTGTCAGATCATTTTAGAAGTGGTCTCTGGCTGAATAACTGAGGTGGAATATGGGGCATAGAGTAATTCTAGGTCAACAAAACTGCTGCCTTACAAGTGATTTCTAAAAGGTACTGGAAGAACTTGGCAAGAATTTTTCTAATATAAAAAGAATAGGAATGAGAATAGGGTATAGAAGATGTGGGTGACAGTCTTAATGTGTTGCTCTGCACTCCCTATGAACATTATTTTGTGATCCACTTTGTCCTTCAGAAAACTAATGATATAAAATAAGTGTTTTATCCCAAGTGGCATAAATACTAATATTAAGTGCTTTTAGATCTTTATGTTGAAAAATGTAGAAAGTTGCAGATTAGAACACTTTTTTATAGAGCTGAAATTTATAACTGTTCATTTTATATTTCAACACATGCATACAGTATGGTATCTAAGTCAGTACACAGGTAAAAAATACAGCAGCCTTAGTTCTCATTTGTTGATAAAATAAAAACCTTATTTTATGTTTTATGAAACATTTTCCTTGCAATAATAAAAGTTTACAGTCATATTGTAATCTTTGCCTTGTGTTGGTTTTTGCTACTTGTCATGTTGTTTGTAGGATATCCGAATAACACCTGGACTCTTAATTTGTCAGGCACTGAGAATTAATTATTATTTATCTATCATCATTTATTTATTGTTATTTATTATTTATTATTATTAATTAATTTATTATTAATTTATTAATTTATGTATGCCAGGCACAGTACTGGGGATACAATGGGTAACAATGGTTAGTGAAAAACAATTTATGAACATTTGTTTCTGTTTTCTTATTTCTTCAATTGTAAAATGGAGATAATAGTATTGAATTTTCAGTGTTGTTGTGGGAATAAAATGAAATATTTGTACACTTCCTGGTACTCACTTTCATGTCATGGCACCATCTCCCATCTGTCAGGTTCTTCTTCAAGAACAAAGGACAAGGGGCAGCTAGGTGGCATAGTGGATAAAGCACTGGCCTTGGAGTCAGGAGTACCTGGATTCAAATCCGGTCTCAGACACTTAATAATTACCTAGCTGTGTGGCCTTGGGCAAGCCACTTAACCCCATTTTCCTTGCAAAAACCTAAAAAAAGAAAAAAAAGAACAAAGGATAAACAGCAACATCATTAACAACAACAGCAACATACAATAGATACCTAATAAATGTTTCCTTCCTTCTACTTTTAGAATTATGCCTGCATTTTAAATATACGACAGCCAGGTGGCAGAAGTTTGCCATAGCCACATTCTAGGCTATAAGTTAAATACTACTTAATAATTACCTAACTGTGTGACACTGGGCAAGTTACTTATCCCTGCCTTATAAAAGAAAAAAAGTATAAGTTATATACTATAGAGATAAGCCAAGTTTTACCTAGAGTACAAATAAAGCAGGGCAGGCACTAATAGACTTTTGTGAAGATAATTCAAAATAAACATTCTTTTTCAACAACCCAAAAGGCTATTCTATACATGGACATCATCAGATCATTAACATCAAAATCATATTGATTATATACTTTTTGGTCCAAAGTGAAAAAAAATCTCTACATAAGTTAAAACAAGTCCCAGAACTGACTGTAGATAAGAGCTTGAGCTTATTGCAAAATTCTGACTTAAATTGAAAAAAATTAGGGAAAACCATCAGACCTTATAGTCTGATATAGTCTCTGTTATGACTATAAAGGGAAAATGATCAATAGATTTAAGGCATTAAAGCTAGCAGATAGACTACCTGAAGAACTATGGACAGATATCTGCAATATTATTTAGGAGTTAGGAACAAAAAAATTCCAAAGTAAAAGAATAGCAAGAAAACAAAATGGTTTGTTGAGGTTTTACAAATAACTGATGAAAAAAGGAATGCAAAAAATAAAAGAAAAAAGAGGTATCCAAATGAATTTTGAATTCTATGACTACCAAGGAGAGAGAGAGATAAGGTTTTCTTAAATGAACAATACAAAGAAATAGAAGAAAAAATACAATAGGAAAGACAGGAGATCCCTTCATGAAAATGAAAGATATCAAGGGAAAAATGAACATGACAGGGGGCAGCTAGGTGGCATAGTGGATAAAGCACCGGCCCTGGAGTCAGGAGCACCTGGGTTCAAATCCGGTCTCAGACACTTAATAATTACCTAGCTGTGTGGCCTTGGGCAAGCCACTTAACCCTGTTTGCCTTACAAAAAACCTAAAAACAAAAAAAAAACCCCAAAAATGAACATGACAAAAAGCAAAAATGTCAGAGATTTAACAGGAGAGGAGATTATTGAAAAGGTGGCAAGAATATACAAGAGAACTATACTAAAATGATCTTAACATCACTGATAACCACAATGATGTGTTTACTGATCTAGAGCTATACATCCTGGACAAAGAAAGGTAATACCAAGGAATGTTCAAATTACCAATTACTGTCATTTTATAAACTAGCAAAATCATGCTTAAGATTCTGCAAGCTGGGGCAGCTAGATGGCACAGTGGATAGAGCACTGGCCCTGGAGTCAGGAGTACCCGAGTTCAAATCCAGCCTCAGACACTTAATAATTACTAGCTGGATGGCCTTGGGCAAGCCACTTAACCCCATTTGCCTTGCAAAATCATAACAAAAAACAAATTAAAAAAAAAGATTTTTCAAGCTAAGTTTCCAATATATGTGAACTGAAAATTACCAAAAGAGCAGGGTGGTTTTCAAGGAGGCAAAAGAACTAGGGACCAAATTGCCAATATTTGCTAAATTTAGGAGAAAGCAAGAGAGTTCATGAAAAAATCCACTTCTACTTGACTACACTAACGCTTTTGACTGTTTGTATCACAGCAAAAGTGTGTAAATACAGAGATGGGAGCTCCAATTAGCTTACTTGTCTCCTAAGGAACCTCTGTGTGGTCCAAAAGGCAACAGTTATAAATAAGCATGGAACAACTGATTCGTTCAATATCGGTAAAGAAATATGATGAGGCTATATGCTGCTACCTTATTTATTTAACTTACATACAGAGTATATCATATAAAATGCCAAGGCTGGATGAATCAAAACCTGTAATTAAGATTACTGTGGAAAATATCAACAATCACAGACATGCAAAAGATGCAACTCTGATGATAGAAAGTGAAGAGAAATTAAAAAGCCACTTCATAATGTGAAAGAGGAGAGCTGACTCGAAGCTTAACATCAAGAAAATTAAGATCTTGGTAACTGATTCCATCACTTCCTAGCAAAAAAGAGGAAGAAGAAATGGAAGCAGTGTCAGTTTTTATATTCTTGAGCTCAATTATCATTGTAAATAGTGACTGCAGACATGAAATTAAAATATACCTGTTCCTTGGAAGAAAAGCTATGGTAAATCTGTACAGCATACTAAAAAGGAGAAATATCAATATTGTCAATAAAGGCCTATATAGTCAAAACTATAGTTTTTCAATAGCAATGTACAACCATGAAAGTTGAGCTATAAGGAAAGTTGAGGACTGCAAAAATCATTGCTTTCTAATTGTGGCACTAGAGAAGGCTTGTGAGAGTTTTCTGTATAAAGAAGGTCAAATCAGTCAATACTTAAATTAATTCAGGCTGTTCATACAAGATCAAATGCTGAAGCTGAGAGCTCATTGAAACTCATTGGAAAAGACCCTACTGGACCTCCAGGGCAGAACCAAGATGGCAACTTAAAATTCAGAAGCTCCAGGAGCTTTTCCCCAACAAACTTTAATGAAACTTTTAAACAAACTCTAAAGTTACAGAACCCACACAACAGGAGTTAAACAAGTTCTCAACTCAAGATCTAGTAAAGGAACTTAAGTAAAGGTCTGTCTCACCTAGATGAAAAGGGAAGTATAGCCCAGTGTAGGTGGAAGAGGTGGAAAGGTGGCTGGAGACTCTTAGCCACAGTGCAGCATAGGTCTGGTCTTAGGAAGCCAGTCATGCAGCAGACCAATAGTGAGGATACCAACTCTAGCTCAGAAAACAAAGTTCAAGCCTTGGAAACTCTGGTGTAATGGTGGGACTAGATTGGGCTACCCTAACTCAGGAAACAAACTGCTAGCAACTGAAACAAAGGCAAGTGGTAACCCAGGGACCATCCTTCAGCCCCTAGTACAGAAATCTTGGGGCTATTCCCTGTATACCCCCAGGAGCAGAGCTCAACTATCAAAATGAGCAAAAAAAAAAAACCCCAAAACAAAACAAACAAACCACTTACCATTAAAAAGATACTATTCTGATAAGGGTTTATAAAAATGCCATCTCAGAAGAGGAAAGCAGTGACATACGAAGTCTCAAGGGATTTTTTGAATGGGTCTCAAATCAGAAAAGATCTCTTAAAAGAGCTCAAAAGAATTTTAAAAACCAAGGAAAAGAGGAAGAAGAAAAATGGAGAAAAGAAATGAGAGTCATGAAGGAGAATTATGAAAAATTGATTAAAGAAAACAATTACCTTTAATAATAAAATTGGTCAAATGGAAACTCTTTAAAAATAAAAATGACCAATTGGAAAAGGAATATAACTCATCAAAAACTAAAATTGTCCAACTAGAAAAGAAATATAACTCATCAAAAAGTAAAATTAACCAACTGGAAAAGGAAAACAACTAATCTAAAAAGTAAAATTAACCCACTGGAAAAAGAAACACAAAAATTAACTGAAGAAAATAACACCTTATAAATTAGAATTGGACCAAAGGAAATTGACTCTCTGAGACACAAAGATGCCATCAAACAAAGCCAAAAGGATGAAAAAATAGAAAAGCATGTAAAGTATCTCTTAGGAAAAATGACCAAACAGGAAAACAGATCCAGAAGAGATAATTTATGAAATATTAGACTTCCTGAAAGTCACCATCAGAAAAAAAAAACTAGGACAATATCTTACAGGGAATTAAAATGAAAAACTACTCTAATACCCTGGTACAAGAAGATAAAATAGTTCTTGAAAAAATCCTTTGATTACCCCCAGAAAGAGATGCTAAAATAAAAACTCCAAGGAATATTGTAGCCAAATTTCAGAATTGTCAGCTAAAGGATAAAATACTGCAAGGGGCCAAAAAAAAATTTAAATATCAGAGAGTCACAGTCAGGATTATACAGGACTTGATAGTTTCAACATTAAAGAATCAGAGGACCTGGAATATGATATTCTGGAGGACAGAGGAATTTGTATTACAACCAGGAATCAACTACTCTGCAAATTTCAGTATATTCTTTCAGGTGAAGAGATGGATTTTCAATGAAATAGAGGATTTTCAAAATTACCTGATAAAAATATTAGAACTGAGCAGAAAATTTGATCATCAAATGTAATACTCAAGAGATACAGAAAAAGGAAATGGAAAAGGAGAAAATGCTATTCATTAAGACTAAATTGTCTACATCCCTACATGGGAAGACAATACTTATAACTCTTGAGAATTGTATTGCTTTTTGAACAGTTGAAAGAAGCATACTTAGAGGATTTGGGCAGAAATTGATTGTGATATGATCAAACTTTTAACTCTTGAGCATCCCAATTTCTACTGGGAAAGTTAAAAGGAGAATACTTGGGAAGAGAATGTGGATATAGATTATAATTTGATTGTGCTTATGGGTCTTGAGAATTTTATTTCTAATGGAACAATTGAAGGGAGGTTACTTGGACAGAGTGTATTGGTATGAAGTAATTATGATATAATGAAACTTATAAATCAATTAATCAATCAACCCTTGAGAAAATGTATTTCTATCAGGATGGATAAGGGGAATACACTTTGCCAGAAGGTAATGGATATAAGACAGGTATAAAACAAATAAGTCATGAAAAAAAGATTATATCAGGAGAAGAAGGCATTAAAGGATCAATAACCCCACATGATGAGACACAAAGGACCTCTTATGGTAAAGGAAAAGAACAGAGGGTACGAACACTGATTAAATCTTATTGTCAATAGATTTGGCTCAAAGAGGGAATAACATACATTCCCAATTGGATTTTAAAATTTATCCTACCCTAAAGAGAGGTAGGGGGAAATAGAAAGAGGAAAGTGAGGCTGGTAATAGGGAAGAGGAAAATTAAAGCAAAAATAAAAAAAAGAAAGGAATAAGAAAAGGGAAGAGGGTGATAGAAGGGAGAATAAATTGAGAGAAGTAGCAGTTAAAAGCAAAACATTTGTGAGGAGGGATAAGGAAAAGAAGACAGAAAAGTATTAAGAGGGGGAGGATAGGATGGATGGAAATACAGAATTAATAAGCTAAACTGTGAATATGAATGAGATAAATTCTTTCATAAAGCAGAAGTAGGTTGGAGAGTGGACTAAAACCTAGAATCCTAAAATAATGTTGTATCTAAAAAACAAATTGGAAGTAGAGAAGTAAAACTAGAGGTAAAAGTTGGAGCAGAATATATTACCATTCCATTTGAAGTAAAAAAAAAAGGCAAATGTAGCAATCCTGATCTCAGACAAATCAAAAGCAAAAATATATTTAATTAAAAGGAATAAGGAAGGAGAAAGAAATTGTAAGACTAAGGCTAACATATATTTGTGAAGTTTTGTGGAATATTCCTTATAATGCCCATTAATTAGGAAATGACTGAACAAGCTATGGTATATGAATGTTATAGAATACTACTGTTCTGTAAGAAATCATGAATGGCAAGACTTCAGAAAAGCAAGGAATGACTTGCATTAATTTATCCTGAGTGAAGCGAGCAGAACCAGGAAAATATTATGTACAGTAACAGCAAAATTGTGAGGTGATCAACTATGCTGTATACAACTCTGTTCAGCAGTTCAGTTATCAAGGACAATCCTGAGACACTAAGGAAAATGCCACCCATATCCAGAAGAAAAACTATGCATTATGGGTCTTGAGAATTTTATTTCTAATGGAACAATTGAAGGGAGGGTACTTGGACAGAGTGTATTGGTATGAAGTAATTATGATATGATGAAACTTATAAATCAATTAATAGTTCTGAATGCAGAGTAAAGCATACTATATTCACTTTTTAAAACTACTTTTATGTTTTTTTCTTAGTTCTAATTCTTCTTTCACAGTATGACTAATATGGAAATATGCTAAACACATATACAAACACATATACATATACAACCTATTTTAGATTGTTTGCTGCCATGGGGAAGGGAGAGAGAGAGAAGGGTGGGAGAAAAATGTGGAACTTAATAGCTTGAAAAAGAATGAATATTGAAAACTATCTTTCCATTAATTGGAAAATAAAGAAAGAAAAAAAGAAAGGAAAGAAAAGACCTTGCAGTTAGGATAGACTGAAGGCAAAAGGAGAATGGATGAACAAAAATGAGATAAGATAGTGTCATGAGAGGATAATTTTTGTAATGAAAAGAGTGAACATAAGTTTGAACAGACTTTGGTAGATAATGGAAGATAGAAGAAGCTGGGGTGCATGGGATCACAAAGAGTTAGGCATAATGATAAGCTGTTTTGCTGAAATAGATGAATGTACTTTCCTAATTTTTTTAAATATCTAAAATAGAGCCTTTTTCTAAGGCAAATACATTTAAGTAAATTTTAAATAAGCACTGTATCTCTGATTACATATGTCTAATATTCAAAATATTTAGAGAATTAACTAAATATATATAAGACCAAGATTCTTTTACCATTGGATAAGTGGTCCAAGGATATGAAGAAACATTTCTTAGAGAAATTATAAACTTTACAACACATGAAAAATTGCTTGATATCACTAATAATAAACATATTACAAATTAAAAGAACACTGAAGTATAACCTCACACCCAACAATTGGCAAAAATCACAAAACTTAGTAAATGTTGGAGACCCTGCAGGAAGAGGGCATATCAGTGTTCTGGTGATTGAGATATGATTTTTTCCTAAGCCTATTAGAAAGTAATTTTGAATCATGCTAAAAGAATGATTTAAAGTATGACTAAAGTGTTCTTATTCTTTTATCCAAAAGCCCATTGTTAGAAATACACTCCAAAGAGGTCAAATATAGAAAAAAAAAGTTCTATGCATTTTGTAGTTTCAAAGAACTGAGGAAAAAAAGGTAAATATCCATCACTGAGGAATTGTTATACTAAGTGCAGCATATAAATATAATAGAATCGTGCTGGACCCTAAATAAAAATGAGTATGAGGGTGGCTAGGTGGTGCAGTGGATAGAGCACTGGCCCTGGAGTCAGGAGTGCCTCCATTCAAATCTGGCCTCAGACACTTAATAATTACCTAGCCTTGGGCAAACCACTTAACCCCATTTGCCTTGCAAAAAACAACAACAACAACAACAACAAAACATGTCTTTGTGTTTGTGTGTATGAAAGAAGGAACAAAAGGCATAGCAAAAATAATTTATCTCTAAACTAAAAGTCAAATGTTAAAATTTTGTTTAATGTATAATTGGGGGAAAACAAAATATCACCTATTAAAATATATATAGAAAGAAAAAATCTAAAGGCTAAGGGAGGTCTTGAGAGCAGAGTTGAGAAAATATACTTCTTTACTTTTTTATGGTGGATTTGGATAGAGAGAGTTGGACTAGAGAGGAAGGAGTTAAGATGGGCAGAATAACCTGTGGATATGGAATATTATATTTATACTTTTAAAATAATTTTTTCTGAAATGTTTTTCACATATTTATATATATTACATCTATATAATTTTTGCTATAGGGAGTGGCTAATTGGAGAAAAAGAAGAGTGATATATTTAGAAAGAAATCTAATATTTTTAAAAGATATCATTAAAATAAATTTTTTAAAATTAAATGATAACAATAAGTATAATAAAATAATAGCACAAACTGGGTCACAAAGCACTGCCAAATTAATTTAATCACTAAATATGAGTTCTTAGATATTAGATATTAATTTCACTCCTCAGTTTTATAGATGGAGAAATTATTCAAATTTTTTCTTTTCCAACAACAAATCATGTTTTAGCTCTATTGATTATTGAAAGATTGAGACAAAGTATTTGATTTAATATCTTGGATACTTAATATTGGCTAAACTACTAAAATGTTATTTTTTCAAAATTCTTAAGTCTGAGAGAGCACAAATTTAATGTATTTTAAAACTCACATTAATAATGATAAAAATAAGATGGAGCAACAGTATAGCCCAGGGAACAGAGAGCTGGCCTTGGAGTTAGGAAAGACCTCTTTCAGGTCCCATCTCCAACTCTTATTGAATGTGGAAACCTGAGCAAGTCTCTTAAACTCTCAATTCTTCAGGCTACTTAGACTATAATCTGTAGTACAGGTAACAATTTTCATTGAGAGAGAATTCTCAATATCCAAAAAAAATCACAGATCCAATGCAAACAATAACCATGATGATGAGAATTTATATTATATTAAATTACATTAATATAGTGATTTATATGCAAAAGAAAGTTTTAAAAATTAAAAACCTCTAGTTTTGAGAAAATATTAAAGAAGAGTTGGTCAAGGCCAGGTAAAGAAGAAAATGAAAAGTTTCTATCCTCATCTAAATACTTTCCGATGTAATTACAAGATTTGTAAAACAAATTTCCAGAACATTAGGCATGACCAGTTACTTCACATCTAAGTACAAATGCATTTGCCTGAGTTGAAGAGACATTATTTTAGGTTATCCATGCCTCTACTTTCTTCTATTATTTCAAATAGCTGAGAATTGATTATTCTTCCAGTTATTTTTCAACTTCCTTAAAAACCATGAAATGTGAGTTGAAGAAAGAGCACTGACTCTGATATTAGGTCATCTACTAACTTTCTATATTAGACATCTTTCTGGGTCTTTTTATGAAATATTGTTTTAAGATTAATAAAAATATGAAAATATTTTATTTTATCCTTCAAATGATATTGGTATTCTTTTTAAAAAAGAAAAAACCCACTGGGGAGAAAATGAAGACAGTAAATTCCTTTTTCAAATGCTAGTTAGGATAGTGCTTTTATCTCCTTTCTTTTCTATATCATACTCAATAGTTCTTTGACCTTCTTGCCAAAACTGAAGGTGGTACTTTCATTCCTTAGCTAACAAACATTCATCTTTGCTTGTTAGTCTCCTCCTCCATGCTCCTACTTTTCCTCTCACAATAAGAGAATGATCCCAACCTCTCTGCAGTTTTGGTGCTTCATGACTTGTCGATGTGTTCAGTTTCTAAATAGTTAACAAATATTGAATACTTTAGTTAAAAAGAAATGTTTCTGTAATGAAATTACACCAGAGAAGGCAGATAGCTGAATAGAAACTGTGATTTAATGATAGTTATTTTGGCTTCTCTCAGAAAGTGTCCATAACAAAAGTTTACTTATATTTAGTCATTTGTTTAATTTGAGGAGTAAGATAACAACTCTATGGCTCAACCTCCCTCTTACAGGCATTGGAAAAATAAAAAGAAATAAAATCTAAAAAATAGCTTTACTGCTTAACAATACCATCCATTGTGAATGAGTACCAGCCAGGGAGGTATCAAGAAATGGACAGATGGGCCTGATCATTACATATTTGCTAATTCCAGAAATTTTTCAGATATTTTGAGGCCAATTTCCTGATGGAACAGTGATGGAAAAAGGAATACAGCCCTTTGAGCATGAGGAAGATGTTGAGAGTTCTGCATTTGTTTCTTTGATAAGAGTTTAAATTTATTACATTTTACAAAAAAGAAGTGAAGTGGAATATATTTTCTTCTCATCCTTGCCTTTTGAGGTCTTAAAGTGTCTAAGGCTAGATTAGAACTCAATCTTCCAGAGCTCTGTCCACTGTACCACCTAAAATAAACACCTAAGCCCTGAGGACATTTAGAAGCAGAACCTTGTGAACACCAGGAGTGGGCAAGTGGAGATGGCTCCCTGCATATATTGTATTCTTCCTGCCAACCCCTCTGGACTGGCAAATCCCTGAGGGAAAGGTCCATGGGTGTGGCTTTTTGTTTAGTTCATCTCTAAACTCTCAGCATCTAGCCTAATGCTTTATACTTCTGAAGAACAAAATAAATGTTGAGTTGAATTTTTATTGAATGTGTAAAGTACTGAAACTGCTTAGAAGCAGACAATTTTAGGTACCCCCCCCCCCCACTTAATCTCTCCTTTTGACATCTAAAAGCCCTGTTAGTTTTATTTACTTAGAAGTTGTAGAGCAAAATGCCACAGCTTCAGGTTTGTGCTATTAAATTAGTCTAATTCAACCAATTCTATTTTGGGATTGTAATTGATTATTCAGTAACAGCTAAAAACCACATGCTGGCTAATTTCCAGTGTCTGCAGAGGAAGACAAATTATAAAATGTATGAATTATCTTTCTGGATACGTTCTCATTCCCGCAGCTAAATGTTAATTGGTTTAAATGATGTAATAGAATGCCTTGATCACAGGTGTTGTCATATGAGATTGCAGTATGACCTTGGCTCCCTCTCTTTTAAAATGCAAGAGTTGAGAAGTTTATTTGTGAAATTCAAACAGTTACATTCATTAATGACCACTAATGCCCATAATTAAGGTACAGACTGTTAGTTAAAATAGATAACATCTTTGTTTAAATGTAAACTGAGAAAAGTTCATGCCTTTGGCAATTACATAGAATCCATGTAAACTAGAAAAGACCTTAGAAACCATCTAATCCACCCCCTTTATTTTATAGTTGAGAAAAGTGAAACCTAGAGTGATTAAATAACCAGCCCTGGGAGCTGCAGACAATATGTTCTTTCCTATGTAGCTGAGATACAGATTTAGACTTCAGAAGATGTGTGACCTTATCAGTAGAGTATTTCTCTAGCAACTTAAGTAATAACAACTTTTGTTCCCCCCATGAGTTTTTGTGGCCAAACAAATTAATCAGTTGGTGGCCAACGTTTAAGCCTCTCTGAATTGAGTCAGGCTGGTCCTTTCATGGCAGACAAAAGTCCAGTTCTCAAAGCCTTTAGATTTTGGCTCTTTCACAGTTAGGGTATAGCCTTTGGGATCCTGGAACTCAAGCACCACAATGAAATATAGGATTAGGATTTGGGGGGAGGGGGGAATGGGAATTATTTTATTGTTTTAATCTTCTCCAGCTTTTTTCTACTATGCAATTTAGTTATGTCTCACTCCCATTCCAGTTTTCTTTGGTTCCTCATTACTAAAGTGTCAGATCTTATCTGTAGTCTGCAATCAACTACCTTCTTTAGTTTTTTTCCCTGCCACCTGAACCATATTTCTTTCCACTTTTAGTTCCTGTATTTCTAATTTTCAATCCCTTTGGCTCCCAAAAAAGAATTTTTTTAATAGTCCTACGATCATCCTTTAAAAGCAAGAAGGAACCTTGGACATCACTGCATCCAACTTCATTTTACATATGAGTAACCTCAATAAGAGAAATTAGGCAAATTTCCCAAGGTCACATAGGGAGTAAATGTTAGAGTTGACATAAATCTATGTCCTTTAACTCTTAATTGCTTTTCCATGGTACCACACCAATTTTTGAAACATACCAAGGATGTTTACAAAAGTTCCAGTGTGATGCATTTGTCCCAGGTAAGGCATCCTGGTGTCTTACCCAGTTTTGTTTTGTTTTTAGGTAGAAGCATGTAGGAACCAAGAGTTGAGAGTCGATTATTAAATTTTCAATGTGGATATTGCACATTTTGGAAATACTACAATCTGATCTTGACGTACTGTTTTGTTGATTGTAAAGACTTATAAAAGTGATGGAGAAATTATCAGTAATGATATTAAACTTAAAAGTGTATTGTGAAAAATTTTAAGTATGTTTTGCAAACATTTTTTCTAGAAGTCCAGTTATTAAACATGTACCAGCTCACCACTGTTTCCAGGTAAAGCTATTTGATTAGGTTTTTGTTAATCCATTAATAATCAGTGATTATCAATTGTCTAGGTCATTATTGATAAAGGAGGGAGGAAGAGTTGTGGTGGGCTGTGGGGGGGTATGGTGAGGAGATAACATGATCATTAGCTTTAGGACTAAAGATCAAGGGACCTTAGAGGTCAGATAGTCCAACCCTTTCTTTAATAAGGAGACAGATCCAGACAAGTGAAGAGTCTTGTCCAATATTATAGAATTACTAAGAAACAGAGCTAGAATTAGAACTTTAGTCCTCTGAATACAAGGCTCAGATTTTCTCCATTATGTCATTTTATGATAGGAAGTAGGTATAAAAGAGGATCATTTTGTAAAGGACCTCATCCTGTATGTATTTTGTCTTTCTGCTCCTTTGAGGTACACTTGAATATCCATCATACACACAGAAATTAATAGTTGCATATTGTACTCAGATTAAATAGGAAGGAGATATAGATTCTCCTCAAAGGAAATCCTAGAAATCTAATGATAGTAGTACTAGTAGTAGTAGTAGTAGTAGTAGTAATAGTAGCAGTAGTAGTAGTGGTAGTAGTAGTAGTAGTAGCAGCAGCAGCAGCAGCAGTAGTAGTAGTAGTAGTAATTAGCATTTATATAGCACTTTATTATTTGCAAGGTGCTATGCAAATATCTCTTTTTTTCTAATATCAGTTCTGAGAGGGAGGTGTTATTATGATCCCATTTTATAAATAAACTAAGGAAGAGAGGTAAAGTGACTTGCCCTAGTAAGTTTCTGGATTTGAACTTGTTTTCCTGTCTCCAAGTCTAGCACTTTTTATCTACTGTGCCATCTAGTTGACTTTTATGGTCTCCAGGTGAGGATTGAGGAATACTTTTCTAGAGTTACATGGCAGTTGGCAGCTAGTTGCTTGTTACACCAATTTTTGCCCCTTAATACATTAATTCCTGATCATCCATATCACCAGAATATATCAAAATGCCCAAGTGCAAAAAAAATGATATTTAGCCTTTTATATCTTAATTTTGTTCAATGAAATTTGCCATGATGAATACATTTTGAAAGACTTATTTTATTTCTAAAAGACAGAATTCTCATTTCTTGTTGCCTGTATGAACATATTTTCCATGACTGTACAGGACAGGTTCTTATGAAATAAGAGTACTTCAAAACAAACAATAAGAGCAGAAGATAGCAACTTAATTAATACCTGGAGCAGGAGTGTGTATCTCTAAACAATGAAAAGTCACTCCTGTACCAATCATGCCTTCATAAGCTTCACATGGAAGAATATGCATGTTTAAACCATATGTGCCCCTCTAATAATTTGCAAATATATTCAATCATAGAAAAACTAAAATTAGCTTTCTTTTTGGAGGGAAAAAATGACAGACTCCATACAAGGAAGATTTTACTATGTTTATTTTTTCAGTTTTTAAGTGAAATGCTTTATAAGACCTAGAAAATTTAATTTTAAAAACCCTCTATTTTGCACCTTTACTGAGATTTTAAAGGCTATAAATAAAGCATGAATCAATGAAAGCTTCATTAATTCAAATTCTAGAACTTGAGGGTCCCAGTCAATTTTTTATGGGCTGAAGTACATGAGATGGAGAGGACAATCAACAGGCATTTATAAGACTTTTATGTGTGCCAGACACTGTGCTAAGACCAAGGAATAAGAAGAAAGGCAAAAACTTTTCCTGCCAACTAAAGATAGGCTCTATCTATGCTACACCTCATTTGGGGTTTGCTTGGCAAGAATCCTGGAGGGATTTGCCATTTCCTTCTCCAGTTCATGTACAGCTGGGGAAACTGAGGCAGCATTTAGTGATTTGTTCCGTGTCTCACAGCTAATAAATGTCTGAGGCTGGATTTGAACTCCTGACTACCAGTCTAGTGCTCTAGTTACTGTGCCACCTAGCTAGTCACCTACATATATGCCACGTTGGTTGGTTGGTTCATTCTTGTCCATTTCAAAGATCAAAATGACATCACTATATTTGAGACAAATTACAGTGTGTCCAACTCTGGCTGATCAAACCAATATGAACTTGGAATGTTCCACCTCAGATTTAACACAAATAGTCCATGTAAACACCTGAGGTGATTAGTCTAAACTTAGGTATGTCACATTTTCTTTGAGCTGTTTCCATTCTGCCTTCCTCATAGAGCACAGCACCCTCTCTGACTCTGTGTCAGTCTCCCTTTTGGTACAATTAATTCTAAAGTTCTTCAATAGGACCTTCAGGGTGTTCCAGTAATGCTTCTTCTGACCCCCCCATGAGTGCTTGCCCTAGGTGAGTTCTCCATAAAATAATCTTTTGGGTAAGCATACATCTGGCATTCTAACATGTTCAACCCATTGTAGTTGCACTCTCTGTAATATTGTTGGAATGTTTGGCAGTTTAGCTCAAGAAAGAACTTCAGTGCCTGGTATCTTCTCCTGCCAGGTGATCTAAGACAATTTAAATGGAAGTGATTCAGTTTCCTGACATGGCACTGGTAGACTGTCCAGGTTTCACAGGCATATAGTAAAGAGGTCAGCATAACAGCTCTTCCCTCCCATACTTTCTTTTGGAGCCTCCTAAATTTTGAGCTAGCTCTGGCAATGAGAGTGTCAACTTCATTGTCAATGGGTACTTACCTGAAAGTACACTGCCAAGGTAAGGGAATTGTCCGTAGTATTCAAAACGTCTCTATTTGCCATAGTCCTGGTGTCATGCTGGTTGATGGAGCATTTGTGTTTTCTTGGTATTAACCATTAGGCAAAAGTTAGCACAAGTAGCAGAGAATCAGTCCATACTTCATTACATCTCAGCTTTAGAGGCTGCAGTGAGTGCACAGTCATCTGCAAACAGAAGATGCATCAACACTCCCTCTACTTGGTCTTTTCAAGTTGAAGAATTTACCATCAGTGAGGTAGCTGACCTTGAGGTCATGTTCACACACACTATCATGAAACTGATATACAAAATGGATGAACTTCTCCAGGCAACCAAATTTTGACATGGTTTTCCATAAACCCTCATAACTATTGGTGGTATCAAAGGTCTTGGTCTGATCTACAATATTGTATAAAGACCTTTTTTCTGCTTCCGACATTTTTTCCTGGAATTGTTGGACAACAAACACCACATTGACTGACCCTTTCTGGAGCCATACTAGCTCTCAGGGAGGTGACCATCTTTCAGGTGAAGGACCAGCCTATTGAGAAAGACTCTGGCAAGAATCTTAACAGCAACGACTAAGAAACACTCTTTTGATTGTCACACAATCTATTCCGCTTGCCTTTCTAAAGATGGATAATGGAAGCATCCTTGAATTCTTGGGGATAATCTCTTCATGCCATATAACCTGGAAAATTTCAGTCAACTTTTGGATGAGCAATGATCCTCCCACCTTGTAGATCTCAGCTGGAATAGAATCAGTATCTTGAAAGACTAAAATAGAATCAGTAACTTGAAAGGAACCTAAGCACCTTCAAAACCTCTTCTTTATTGGAATTTCAGCTAGGGATTGATTGATTTCAACCTGAGGTAAGCAATCAATGGCTTGTACATTGATTGATGACAGTGGATAGAGCACCAGCCCTGGAGTCAGGAGGACCTGAGTTCAAATCTGCCCTCATACATTTAATAATTATCCAGCTGTAATGGGGTGGGAGGAGGACAATCTATTTGGGCAAGTCACTTAACCCTATTGCCTTAAAATTTAAAAAAAAGTTTCAAAAAAGAACACTATGGAAGTATTGAGCCCACCTCTCTAGGATCATGTGTCTATACTTGATCAATGTGGATCCATCAGCACTGAGAAGAGGAGATGCAAGTGTATGTCTTTGGTCCATAAATAGCCTTCAGAGCATCATAAAAGCATTTACTTGTTACTATCTACATAAAACTGAATTTCATCTGCCTTCTTACTGAACCAAGTATTCTGTATCTCTCTCTAAGCTTCGCTTGTACTTTGCTTTTGAGGGAATAAAATGCTGCCTTCTTAGAAATGATGAACTGTTCTGCTGGCAAACCCTGAATTCTCATTTTTCATTTAGCAGCTTCTGTATTTCCTCATCTTTTTCATAAAACCAGACTTGATGCTTGCGAGTGTTCTGACCCAGATAAGCAAATGCAGTCCTGTACACTAGAGCTCTGTAAGCTACCCACTCCTTTTCTGTTCCACTATTGCCAGTAGTAGGTGACCATTGCTATTGCTGTTTCCAACTCCATTCTTTTTTATTTATTTAAGGCAATGGGATTAAGTGACTTGCCCAAGGTCACAGAGCTAGGTAATGAGGCCGGATTTGAATTCAAATCCTCTTGACTCCACTGCACTACCTAGCTGCCCCTCCAACTCCATTCTTTCCAAGGACTCCCTATGCTAAGTTAACTAGTCTAGACAGAAAAGAGAAGAGCACCCTAGACAGAACATTAGGGACACCAGGATTAGCAGCCATGAACAGGTTGAAAATGCAGCAAAGAATCAGTGAGAAGGACGGATCAGATAGGTAAGAATAAAACTAGGAGAAAGGAATGTAATGAAATTATTTAAGAGGAAATAGTGATCAACAGGGTTAAATGGTGCAGAGAGCTCAAGAACTATGAAAATGTAGAAAAGATAGTTAGATTTAGGCAATTACAGGGTAATTGATAACTTTGGAGAGAGTTTGAGTTGAATGATAAAATTGGAAACCAGATTGCAGAGGGTATAGATAAAAAGAAATGGAATCACTTACTATAGGTGATAAGAGTTTAACCATGAAGGAGAAGAGAGGAGAAGACAGGAAAGGACAGGAGAGGGGAGGGGAGAAAAAGGGAGGGGAAGGGAGGTAGAGAATGATATATGTCAGGGATAATAGGCTCAGGTAAGGCTTTTATAATGATGGGAGAGACATGGATCTCTATGTAGGAGGTGAGTAAATAGGAAGAGACTAAAGATAAAATATTAGGAGTAATGGGGTGGGAGGAGGACAATCTACTAGAGATTTTCTGTGAGGAAGGAGTTAAGTAGGAGATAACTGAAAAAAAATAACTGAGTCACATGAAATGTGGCGGGGGGGATTTCCAGGATCTCTAAGAAAATGGCTTCAGTTTTTTCAGCAAACAAGATAGGGGAAAGGGGTAGCATTAGAGGTTTAATGAGGGAGTTTTGGGCAGGAATAGCAAACTGTGTAGAAAATAGAAATAGAATTATTATTGCCTTGATGCAACAAGAGCTCAGTTGTTATTAGGTAATAGAAATCTATAATGGACAAAGTAGTACATTTTCACGATTTCCTCAGTTGTGTTACACAGTATGTCAATAGTAGCAAAGGATAACTGGAGTAATCCAAGGTTGGGATTAGTCAAAGTATGATTACAATGGAACAAGGAGGTCATGTATTTGGAAAATAGAGAGCAGTAGTATAGAGTTGTATTGGTCTACCAAAGTATTGATATAGGAAATCAAGGAAGCTTGTAGTCACTGCAGGAATATTGATCTGAGTGAAAACTGAGAGGAGAGTTTTGATGAAGTTCAGGTTGAGAAAAAGCAAAGACTTTACCAAACAATTACCCCAGAGTTATGAGGCACATAAAATTAGGTTTATTTACTTCAAAAATTGAGCATATTTCCCTATTGCAATTCCCTCTCCCCAGAAGGAAATGAGTAGTGACTTATAAAGTCAGGAGTCTTCATAGAAGTAACTCATTATAGCCACCTGCCTTAATTGGAAACCAGGGCACAAACTCATAGTTTTAATACTTTTTATTTTTTTTTTGTATTTTTGGTTTTTTCAAGGCAATGGGATTAAGTGACTTGTCCAAGGTCACACCACTAGGTAATTATTAAGTGTCTGAGGCCTTATTTGAACTCAGATCCTCCTGACTCCAAGGCCAGTACTCTATCCACTGCACCACCAAGCTGCCCCCTAACTTTTTTAACTTAAGATTTTTCCTTCATTAGTTTGCCAGAAGTGGATTCAGGAAGATATCAATTCAAATAAAATCTCTTACACATGTCTCCTATGTGACCCTGGACAAATTACTTAACCTCTCTGAACTCCATTTTACTCATCTGCAAATGAGAAAGTTGAAGTATAATCTAAACATCCAGCTCGAAATCTATCATCCCAAGTGATGATTTAAATAAATGTGAATTCTCACTAAAACATTACTAGATCTGTGTTCTAGTTGTTGCTCTGCCTCTGATTTACTTTGGGACTTTGACAAATCTCTTCAGTCCATTGGGCCTCATTTTCTTTTTTTTTTTTAATTTAAATATTTTATTTATTTATGTTTCCAACTACATGCAACAGTAGTTTGCAACAATCATTTTTGCAGGGTTTTGAATTTTACATTTTTCTCCCTCCTTTCCCTCCCCCTATCCCTGACAGAAAGTAATCTATTATAGGCTCTACATGTATTACCATGCTAAACATAGATCCATATTAATCATGCTGTGAAAGAAGAATCAAATCCAAATGAAAGAAAAAAACATTAGAGAGAAAAAGCAACATAATACATAAGACAACTTTTAAAAATTGAAGATAATTAAACTTTGGTCTGCATTTAAACTCCACAGTTCCTTCTCTGGTTATGAGTGGTTGGGCCTCAGTTTCTTAATTAGTAAATAAGGATATTAGACTAGATAATCTCTAAGAGTTTGTCAAACTCTGAAATTCTATGATTTATTTTCTGGAATTATCTTCCACTCATCCCTAAAAGAGGGCCTGGAATGGGGTTAAGACACAAACAAATGGTGTTTTGAGTTAGGTATAAGTAAGTGTCAATGCTGTTTGCTTCTGTTTAGCAGACCCTTAGCTCTCAAGAAAGTCTTTGGGGGCATTACAAAAGGGCCTGAGAATAGGCAAGTCATTATATTATAAAAAAATGTTATACTGAGGGAGAAAGAAGACATAAATTAATTTTGCATAAAGTTCTTCATTCTGCTTTTTCCCAGCCTATAGGAGGGATAAAAATTCAATAGAGAGTGAGTTGAGGCTATACCAAGAAGACTGAGTTGTACTAGGGAAAGAAAATGTTTATAGGCTTCCAAACTGCTCAAAATAGTTTTGTCTCAAGCATCAGCCATCTATGGCATCAATTTTCATTGGCACACAGGCTAATGTACTGATTCTAGGGGGGAAAATGCAAAATAAAAAAAATGTGTCTTTTCCCCTTGGTCTCCTTTCTTCTTGCCTCAGCCCTTATGCTATGGATACCCTGTAACCTCATACTGACCTGTACCTCTCAGGTATATAATAGCCCATCCCACTCAGACTTACACTCTCCCTCCTTTCTGAGACAAGGATGTGACTTCCTTGATACAGGGAACTTCTGGATTTGGATACTCCCTCTATCCAGACAGGTCTGCTATTTCTGTACAATGTATAGTCTTGGAGAGATTTTCCCATTGTCAGAGATGGGACTTGAACTAGATCTTCCTGGATTGGAGAAGAGTTCTCTGCTCATTATGTCCCTCTTCTTACTGCACCCAACCAAAATTCTTTCCTTAAGTGTTGATTTAAGCAAGGAGTTCTCAACCTGAGGAACATGTTATATATAATTTCTATTTATGGATATATGTATATGAATACATACATATATGTATGAATATTTTATATATAGATAGGGGAATATAGATTTAGATAATTGATATGCACAGAGATAATGTATTATGTATATATCATATACATGATGACATATCTCATGTGGCATGTCATGATAAAATTATTTATAATAGAAATTATTATATTATTTATATAATTGATTTGTGTCCTCTTTCTCCCTCAGTATAAGCATTTTTTATAATATGATATCATAAGATTTGTCTATACTCAGGACATTTTGTAACATTATGATATAATATGTTCCTTTGTTAATCTATTTTTAAAATGTTATTAAGTTAATTAATAATATTATTAATTAAAAATTATATTTTTTAAAAGGGGTACTTAGACTTTGCAAAACTACCACAAGATTACCAAAGGAGTCCATGACACAAAAAAGGTTGGGTAAGACATGTGTAGATTTGATTATCTGATCAAAGTCAGGTCACATTGAGTATTAATTCTCTCCCACTCCAAATACATTTGCCTTTTTGAAGATGACCTGAATGAATCACTGATGTGTGAGGTGTGAGTTTACTGCCACCCACTCCCAGAAAGTATGAAACATTGGGCTTTCTGGTGCCCTTTTCAGCCCTTAGTCCATTAGGAAGTAAAATATCTGAAAGTAGCACTGGGAAGACCAGACACAGCGCTTAAGGATTTTATAAATATTATCTCTTTTGGTCCTTGCAACAGCCCTATGAGGTAGGTCCTATTATTTTCCCCATATTACATTTGAGAAAACTGAGAAAAACAGAAGGCTAGTTGACTTGCTCAGAATCATCCAACTAATAAGTATTTGAATCTGACTTTGAACTCAGCTCCAAGTCTCACAAACTATTCTTCCCCATACCTAGTCTGTTCTTAATCTTACAAGCTAAATTATGGGGGTGAAATAGTTATCTCTTAGGGAGAAAGTATGAATTGGACTAACTATTTGAAATAAAAAAACTCAAATGTAAAGAAAATATTATTGAAAATTTTTTGATTCTTCAAAGACATCAAACCGAGCCAGATAGATAAGAGCTCATCACCAAATGTATTCTATATTTTCTTGCTTATTTTTTTGCAAGCATTTCCTGTAGGCCATCCTATTGTAAGCTAAAAACAGTACTTATAAAATGTATTTTAATTAATGACCAAAATATCCTCAAACAACTAGCCAATCCAACCAATTCAGTGAATAAAGAATTTGGATTATTTGATTGACCTTTTTTTTATAGAGGAAACAACTAGCTAACACTTTTCAACCAGTTGTACTGGTACCATGTAGCTTTAGAAATTTTTGCAATAAGAACTAGATGTTGGGACAGGCAGGGCAAGCAGAGAAGAGTTAAAACAGTAAAAGGAGAAAGGAAGATACCAAGAAGGATGACGAAGTATCTAAAAAACAGGGAGAATGAAGATAAAATTCCTCCATTCCAAAACCCCCAGAGATCTTATTTTTTTTAGAAATGTCTGTATCTTCTTATTAGTATGAAAGCATGGGAGCCACTGTTAGACCTAGAGCCTTGAAATGGAAATGGCAACTCTATACTTACTGATTTTGATTAACCTAATCTTTCCTTTTTCCTCTATCAATTGTGGTGGGCTACAGATTCCTTTGGTCAGATCCTTGGAAATAAGCCAACAATTTTGTGCTGAGTCTAAAGCAGGTTAAAATATTTCGAGGTCACATGATGTCTAGGTAGATAATCCATTAACAAAAATAATGTTAATGTTGGTATAGCAAGGTTAGGTAACTGACTCTCTCTGTTGCCTTCTTCCTAGTTCAAAACCCTGGAACATAAGAAGGCAAAAATACCAAAACAAAGAAAAACAAAACCCCAAGATCCCTTATAAATAGTGGCTTAATAGTAGGTAGCACAATGGATAGATAGATCACTGAGCCTGGAGTCAGGAAGACCTGAGTTCCAATCCAGCCTCAGATGAATACTTCCTGTATGACCCTGGGCAAACTACAATTCCTCTGTATCTCAGTTTCTTCCTCTTGTAAAATGTGTATCATCATCATAAATATTGGCAAGACTAGTGCAGGAGTTAATTACCTGCTTATAGGGGCAGCTAGATGGCACAGTGGATAGAAGACTGGTCACTGGCCCTGGAGTCAGGAGACTTGAGTTCAAATTTGAACTCAGACACTTAATAATACCTAGCTGGGTAACCTTGGCCAAGTCATTTAACCCTATTGCCTTGCAATAAAAAGCCCATAAATGATTGTCTGTTTACAAAAGAGGTACTGCTGTTTCTCAGTAAGAGGAATTTTCTCATCTAAGTATTTCCAATAGTAGTGAAATCATAGGTCCAGTCCCCATGGTCCCTAAAGACAATGATTATCATTAAAACTGCTAATGGACACTAATCTTGGAATCATTTTCTCTAACTCTGTGACTCTGGGCATGTCACTTTATCTCCATGGCTTTTAGTTTCCTCATATGTAAAATGAGTAGGTTGGACAAATGATCTCTAAAGGTCCCTGCCAGTTTAAGCATTCCATGACTGTAAGTAGTGTCTTATTTTTAGCTCATAGGACATAGTTACAAATATAACATTGAACCTACCCCAGGCAGAAGCCTAAAAGTGCTCTCTAAATTTTAAACCAGCTTAAGCTCATGTGATGGAAACTTGAATGTAATATAGTTGCAAATGAAACCCTATGAATTGTAAAGCAGATTGATTCAAAAATTTCTTTTAGGAGCTCTAGTTCTACTGGATGCCTCCCACCCATGTACTGTCCAAAACATGGACCACTCATGGGTCCAAGTTCAATTCCAAATTCAGAGGAAGAGTGCCCCCTGCTGCATGTCTCCATGCCAAGCCTGACCAGCCTCAGTCCAGAATTTTCAGAGACCACTGACTCAGATGAAATAAATAGCTGTAACCACCCCCCCCCCCCCGCAACCACCACCACCATCAGGTGTCATGTACAATATCCCTAAGTAAAATATGTAACAACATATTACTGTTGTTAACAAGTCCCTGTGTTTGGAATGTGATGACCAAAGTTTAAATGCTACAAAGGTAGTATTTAAGAAGGTAATTCTGTTTGTTTTTACAATTTACTGATATCCAATAACACATTGGAAGTCCTTTAAATTAGTCATTGATAAAGTAATAAAGCTACATAAGAAATCAGTTTCCATGTTCAAGAGCTAAATATTTAATATCTCTGTTTAATCTTGGAAGGTTTGCAGAACAAGTCCTGAAAATGGATTTTGCTTAAAGTGAGTGAAGTCTTTCTCTAAAGTCCTTCTCTCAGGACTTTAAAATGTCTCACTGAAAAAGAAACCACAGGACTCCAGCCTAATTTCATCAGCTGTCTGAGGAAACATTTTCTTGTGAGATCTAAAGGTACCATGCAAAGGAGAAAAGGACTGAAAAAAAGCAAATCTTTTATGAACTTCTATTCACTCACAACCTAATTCAGTCAGCACAGTTCTCAAGTGAGCATAAAGTTAGCATGGACAGAAATGAGTACTTTGGTTCCTGACTGGGAATATGTCCATCTGATCCCTCCCCCCACATACACACTCCAACTGGTAATAACCCCCTCCCCTTCTCTCCCCCACCAACACAATTTTAAAGTTATATTTGAGGTAGAAAGATTCCTTTTTGGACCCTCTGAGAGCCTGGAAGTGGTGAAATATCTGCATGAAGGAGAGGGGAACACAGAACAAACAAAAAACTAATGAAACTGTTGTGGAACTGTTCATAAAAGGATACAAGATGGGTTACATAATGCAGCCCTTTGTTTCTCAAGTCCCTGACAGAACCCTACCCAGTGTTCAATGCCACAGAAAGCTGCCCACCAAGGTCCTAACTAACCCCAGGCAATTTTGAGCCATTTTCCCCTGCCTCCTGCCATGATTACTCTGGCTACTGATTAAATTACACCTTAATTTAAGGTCACTATCCTAAAATGACCTCATCAACCATTTTCTCCTTAACAACTCAACATTATTTCTAATGTTAGCAAGGTTGAAAAAAAAAAAGCTTTTGTCCCAGCTGATGGAGTCTTTTCTCCAAAAGCAAATGTTGTAATAACTTCCTCACTCTTGGGTTCAAACCTCAGGTGAAAGATTTGGGAAGCTAATTAGCAGGTGAACGAGTTGGGGCCTTTGGGTGAGTCACCATCATTCTCCCACCTAAGGGACAGAGAAAATGTCTTGTTCCCACTGGAATTTGACAAGTACTGTTTCCTCACTTTGTATTTTTAAAGGAGCTGGTACTGCCTAGCATGTCTTCTTTATACTTTTGTGGATTTAACAGAAACATTACTAATAGCATTTTCCTCCTTAAAATATTAATCTTTGTGAGACTTCATCTAATGTGCTGCCTCTCACTGAAAAGATTTTTTTCTTTGTGTTTTGGAAAGCAATTTAAAATTTGTTGTTATTGTGAGTAGAAACTGAAGGACAGGTTATAATGGTTTCTGGTTATATAATTTCCTATTTTAAACTCAAATTTCACTTTCACCAACCTCTTTGAATCATAGGATCTTATATTTGGAGCTGGAAGGGACCTTTGAGAGCATTATTTCAATTCTTTCATTTTATAGATTAAAGAACAGTCCCAGAGAAAGGAAGTTCCTTATGGGGCAATCCTGGAACTATCCTCAAGCCTCATAGTTAATTTTTTTTCACATGAGTATATCAGTTTTAGTATAAATATTTATACCTTGTCTAGATTTAAGAAGCTGATAAAGAAAAACTTTAAAATGTGTGGTTCCTGCATGGCACCCCCCAGAGAACCAGTTGTTAAGCATTTTCTAAGATATCCCTGCCCTTCTCCAAGTAAATGGAAAAAGTCAAAATTCAAATCCTCATTCTCTGACTTTAAAGTGCCACAAAAATGTAAAGTGTTATTATTCACATGCAAATTTCTACCTAGCTTCACGCATCTAAGTGTAAATTCATTATGTTTGGGAAATGCCTGATGAACCTAAATTTCTTAATGTGTAAAAATGATGGTTTTAGATTAAATGCTACCCCGAGGCAATCTTTTATCCAAATGGCTTGGATTAGTCCTTTATTGAGGATTATCTTGATTTAGAGGTGCCCACTTAATTAGGTACCATTGATCAGTAATTAGTAGAAGATTTTCAATATGGTAAGGATTAGAACAATAATCAAGTAACCTCTCTAGACTTCTTTACTCTATCTTTTCTTTGTTCACCTGTTTTTAACTGTCTCTTGTCCCTTCATAACTAATCTAGCCTCCTACCTTTCTAGTCTTCCATGATTGACATTCTCTCCCTCTTCTGTTGAGATACTTACTTCCCTGACTTCCTATAAATTCCAACTAAAATCCCTTCTTCTGTGGTCTTCCCCAATTCTCTTAATTCTCTTGCTTGTGTTAAATTAGTTACCATTCTTCCTTATATAGCTTGCTTTGTATATATTTGCTTATATTGTCTATGTTTGCATGTTGTTTCTCCTATTCAATTGTAAGCTCCTAAGAAGGCAAGGACTGTTTTTTGTCTCTTTTATATCCCCATTCTTTAGCCATAGTGCTTAGCACATAGTTTGCATTTGCTAAATGTTTATGGATTGATTGCACCACAAACCCCTTTTCTGTGGACAAGAAGTCAAACTTGCACAGAACACTTTTTTTTAAAAAAATAAATCTTACATTAGATTTGTAGCTCAAAAGAATCAGAGGTCCTCCTTATTTTGCAGGTGAGGAAATTGGGGTCTAGAAGGGTGAAATGATCTGCCCAAACCAAACGCCAGGCTTAGGGCATCTAACTCCAATTATAATAGTACTCTTATCCCTCACTTCTATAGACTTTAAAAGGAGTTCCCAATCCCTAGATCTCTGGATCTCTTGTTATACCTCAAAACATTAATTAGTAGATCTAACTAATTACTTTCCCTCTTTATCTGGTCTATGTGAATTTTACATATTTAAATAAAGTTTTATCATATTTCAATCTGTAAAAAACATTCTTAGCTCTTGGGTGGTACAAAAGCAGGTCTGAGAGAAATATGCCCCTTGGATGTAATTTGCCAACCCCTACAATAAGCATACTGTAGAGTCCAGTGGTGTACTGGCAAATGTTTACCAAGAAGCTCTCTGGGGGAGAAAAATATATACACAGTTTAGTCTACATTAACATTTTATCTATTACTTCCTTTTATTGTTCAGTATTTTTCAGTCTTGTCTGACTTTTTGTGATCTCATTTGGAGTTTTTGTGGCAAACATACTGGAGTAATTTGCCAGTTTCTTTTCCAGTTGAAGAACTTAGGCAAATAAGGATAAGTGACTTGCCCAGGGTCACAGGACTAGTAAATGTCTGAAACTGCATTTGAAATCAGATCCTCATGATTCCAGGACCATCACTGTACCACTAGCTGACCTAAGAAAGAGACTAGGGCTCAGTAAATACGTCTGAGAATCACCTACATAGACCATGGGAAATGATGTGATCACCATGTAAGAGAATGTAGAGGGAAAAGGGGGAAAGAAGGGTACCTGAGACAGAGTTTTGGAGGACACCTACAGTTAGAGGACATGACATGGAAGAAGTTTCAGCAAAGGAGACTGACAAGGAGAAATCAGACAACAAGCGAAAGAATCAACACAGATAAAAATCATGAAGAGTATCCAGGTAAAAACAGTGATCAGTGTTAAATGCTGCAGAGGGATCAAGAAGGTTGAAGATTAAGGATTTCCATTGGATTTGACCAGATCAGTTGTAATTTTAGAGAGAGCAGATTCAGTTGAATGGGGTGGTAAGAAGCCAGTTTTCAGAGCATTTTAGAAGAGAGAGGGGAGAAGAAGCAGAGAACTGGAGATTTTAACTTAGTATCCATTATGAAAACAGTTTCTCTTAGGATAAAGATGAGAAAGAAAAATACTTTAGTTATATTTTTTAAATTTTAAGGCACTCAGAAATAAAGGAGTTTGACATATTTGTTATTTAGGGAATGGATAACCAATTGTCAGTCAAATGAATTAGTAAATAGTTAGAACTTATGTAGTTCCCTTGAAAAGAGATTCCCCTCTTGTACTGTATTTTTTCCTCTTAGGAAATCAAAATTTAAATTCCTGATACCATGTGGTAGTAGTAACAGGAAGAGGAAATTGTGGCTTTGATGCATTAAATTCAAGAGTATGAATTCCCTCTTCATTTCAACTTTCTCACATTATACTTTTCCCTTGAGGCCTTCATTTTAGTTTCAAATATGCACCTCGTACTGACTGATAAGTATAGTAATATTTATGATGTAGGAGCTAAACAACATGATGACATCTAGCATACCTACTTGTGTAGTTTACCAGTGACTCAATGTAATGAGACTCTGATTTCATTTTTCTCTTTTATAAAAACTCTAACACTTCTACTTTGACCTGGAGGACTCAAGTTTTACTTGAATACTCAAAGATCTTTAACTTCTATGTTAATTCCCTCCATCAATACCAATCTCACTCTCTAGCTATGGCCCAAATTTTATCATCCAATGACCACCTTAGTAATAAGCTATTTAAATATAGTAAACCAGAATACAAAGCTGTTCTACATTTCCAGAGCCCATGTTTAGCTGGCATAGCATTCAGGAACCAAAGGTGAACTCTATGCTACAGTGAAGCAATCAAGGAAACCTTTAATGAATGACTGTAAGTTATCTGAATGGAAAAGGTAAATGATATTTTGTTTTTGACTTAAGTATTTTAGGGTGGGCAGTGTAAAAATCTCTAGTGTTTACCATTGCAAACAACACAGTTAAAACCCCAATTGGGGTGCTATGGACCTCTCTCTCCATCAGTGATAAAGCATTAGACACAGTCAAGCCAAAAAAGGTACTGTAAAAAATGTTGTGTGATCTTATTAAGATCACTAAATGTTTCCTTATTTGTAAAATGAGGAAGGTGGAGTAAGTGATCTCAGAGATGATTTATCACTGTAAAATTCCTATACCTTGATTCTTCAATGCAAGATGTGCCTCTTGAAGCTTTGTACCAAGAACTTACTATAATTATTTTGTGTCTGAATGAAAGAAGATTTTCCCACCATTTTAATAAGATCGGTAATCATCTATTCATTAATTAGTGTAGCACAGAATGACTTTCTCAATTCTTACTGGCCCTGATCATCTCAGTCCCACCCAAGACTATTTACCCAAGACTTTACAGTTTATGTTGAAAGGATGAAGAAGAAATCTTTTTAAATGCTATATTTTACCAGTCCTTACCAGTGGTGTCACTCCTCCCCACATAACTATCAATTGCTACAAGTTAGTCAGCCATGCTTAATAACATTTAGAAAGAGGTTTTTATGCAAGAAGAGTGGATTCAAAGCATTCCTCAAACACATGGGACACACTGTTCTACCAATACATACAGAGTCCAAGAGAAAGAGAACCAGGTAGGCATTTATGTATGCTAACTAAAGACCAGCCACCGAACTAAGAGCAAAGGCTCTAAAGAAAGGTGTGCAATACAGTGGGGGAACAACAAGCAGACAAGTATACATAAGGATAAATTGTAAATGATCAATAGAATAAAGTGGAGTTGGAAAAGGTTTCCTGTAGAAGTTCTTACCAACGAGGCTTCTGGGATGGAAACAATGAGAACTTTGGGGGTAATGGATAATTTCTTTCTTCAGATTTTTAATAGAAAATTGGAGAAATGGCCCAGTCTAATGTGTACTCTAGATTTAGGGAGAGCAGATTTCAAGAAGAGATACAAAAGATACCATGGCCTAAAAATTCTACAAGCTCTTAAGATAAAATTCTAAAGACACAAAGAGAAACAATTCTGTTAAGAATGAAAATGGAAACATCTGAAGAGAGTGATATCATCAAGGGGTAAAAACCTTAAATTAACAGTGTTTTTATTCATTTTGTACTTGAAGTTCTTTTTTTTCTCCTTTGTAAGATACTCATGAAATTCCCCTTGACCATGATGTCGATTTTCTTCTAGGTTAGGGTCAAGAAGTTGCTTTTACTCAGTGTGTTTCTTTTTTTATTCTGATCCTTGAATAGACATTCCATCAGCCATTCCAGTATTATTGCTTGGACTAAATCCCAAATCCCCTAACCCCCTCATGAGTCACAAGGATCTTCTCTATTCAGAAGTGTGAGGAGGGGGAAAAGGAAATCAAGACAGAAACTGAGACCCAGCTTCCTTCCTCTTCCCCTCTACTCCTTCTCCAATTTTCCCACTTCCCAAATATTCCTTCTCAGGAGTTTGGCTTAAGGTTTTCACCAGTAAGCTGCTAGACACCTAACTCTTCAATTTTGAACAATCTTACATCTTCACACGATGTGACCAAATCCTTTGACCAGTCTGAACAATTAGAAATGCCTTTAATAACTGCTTGATTCAGTGAAGGTAGTTGGACCTTATTCATATCAGGTTCACATCCTGATTGATTGATTCAGTTGATATGGGTTCTCTGCTGATAAAAGTTTCAGGCATAAGTAAATTTAATAATAATAGTGATAACTAGCATTTTACAACTTTCAATACACTTTAAAAATACGTTATTCATTTTATCTTTACACCAACCCTAGAGGAAGATACTGTTGTCCTTATTTTATAGATGAGGAAACTGGAACAGATAAAGATTAAGTGACTTGCCTAAAGAAGATTTAAACTCTAGTCTTCCTGACTCTAGGTCTAATGCTGTCTTCTAACAGTGGTACCAATTGATCAATTCTCTAAAACTAGGTAATCTCATTTCTGGGCTTTAAGATCAATGATGGCCACCTGGGCTGTGGCTTTCTTTCATGGTTCAATTTTAGTAAGATGCACAGAGATTATCTGATCTACACAAATTATATAATGAGTCAGTGAAGTCAAGAATAGAACCTAGGAACTCTGACTACAAGAAGCTTAACCCATTCTTCTTCTTTTTTGTAATACCTTCTTTTAACAATCTACATAGTCTTCACCTCTGAGATATATGTTCTGCACTTGGTCCTGCCTTATCGCTTACCTAAATTTCAGTTTAAGAGTAGGTGACTTAAGATACAATAATTAGGAGGCAAAATGATCAAAGGAAAACATAAATTCAATATGAAGTGATAGCAAAGGGATGTGAGTGAGACTAACAGTGACTCAAGGTCATTAGTTTAAATGGAAATTGAGAAAAAAGGTGAAAAAGAAGTAGAGACAACATTAAGCTATTCCAGAAGCAATTGTAGAGTAGGCTATAATGTACTTTTCATTCACATCCCATCTTAATAACCTTTAAATCTTATCATCCTAGAAATTCAGCTTAGTAGCCTGGTTACTAGAATTCACTTAACCCACTTTTAAGAGGTAGTCAGACCACAGAAAGAAAATTTACAGTATTCCTTCTGACAATCAAGAAAGCAATTCTCTATGAATTTGTGCCTCTCTTTCCTTCTCTTCTCCCTTCTCCCATTTCCATTCTCTACCTCTTCTTCCCATATCATGTCTTCATTTGGTAAGCACTTAATTTTGTTCAAGGCTTTTTGTTTGGAGCTCTGTATGATACTGGTTGAGTAGCACACGGCTTCTTTCCTAAGGAAATGTATAATCTAGTTATGCAGATGACATGTACACAACCATGGTATAAGGCACTATGGGATAAGTCTGCAAGGGACAAATGAAATGTTTGTGGGGGGCAAAGGAGAATTTGAAGGGAGGAAAACTAAAATGAAGATGGTGATGCTACCATAGCAAAGTCTGGTTTTAATAGTGCTGTGCTCTGAAGTTAAAAGCATTCCATCAGAAGCCAGTGAAAAATGTGGGACCTGCTTGTTTGAATGTTTAAACAGGTGCATGCTGCACTGATCTGGCTGAAGAAAGGCAGCCTCCTCCTTCTAGAATGTATCCCTGATGCTGAGGTGTGTGGGGGGGGAGGGAGCTTTAAATAATGGAGCTATGCTTAAAGATGACCCAGGTGATTCTTTAAGTTCTACTACCTGATGGCTGAACCACCTGCCTCCCTCTCATCTCGTTCTTATCAAGAAATTGATTTAATAGATTCAAGATATTATTAAATAAATTACATATTAATATTATATGTCCTTTTTGAATCAAAGTGGCAATACAATAGAATTTCATTTTATAAATAACACCTTTCCTGCTAACACCACAGGGCACATACAATAGAATCAAAATAGAACACAAATGCTGTAATCAAATACAGACCCCAGGAAGGCTGATTAAAAAGGCATGTGCTAGTAAGAACAACGAACAGGGTAAGGAGAGTGGGTCACAGGAGAAAAGCCAGCTGAACACAAGGGCACAGTCAGTTCGGGTGGATGTGCTAGTTCATTCCACAGTGGCTCACTGACCCAATGCCATCCCCTCACTTTGTGTTTAGCCATAGCATAGGGTTCCCTCATTCTTTCACAGTCATCAGAGATAACACAAAAGAAACTCTCTCTCAAAGACAACCTGCAGCTGTAGTAAATGACTACAATGGGACATGAATCAAACTGGTGGGGGGATGGGAAGCTTGCCTTCTTTGATACTACTACTGACTTGGAGTTTGTTTTCAAAATGGTAAACCTGGATGGTGCCATTTAATTTGCCTAAGGCAGAATTTTGAAGCTGGCCAAGTCTTTTTATGCTACCCTTCTAGTTTTTCTTGTTATCATTGCAATTGTTTCTGAATTTCTTTAACTACATTTGGAGTTTTTGTGACAAATAAACCAGAGTACGTTGCCATTTTCTTCTCTAACAATTTTTACAGATTTTTACAGATGAGGAAACTGAAGCAAACAGGGTTAAGTAATTTGCCCAGGATCACACAGCTAGTGTGTGAGACCACATTTGAACATAGATTTTCCTGACTCTAGATCCAGTTCTCTAGCTACCATGCTACCTGCTATCTTTAACACCCTTTTATCATGTGCCCTTCTCTTTACTTACATTTCAGATATCTAACTGCCCTCAGTGTTCTCTTCCTTCTTCTCCCCTATCAAAACTTCCTTTTCTCAAAAAGATTTGACACAAGTCATTTATGCTCTAGTATAATTGGTTCTTAAAATGTATTCCAGGGACTCCTGGGGGTACCCAAGGTGAAAAAATTATTTTTATAATAATGCTAAGATGTTTTCATTTCCACTACAGGTGAAAACTCTTTGGTGAGATCTCAATAATTCTTAAGAGTGTAAAGTTATCCTGAAAGCAAAAAGTTTGTGAATAGAGTGAATTTAAATACTTGCATTACCTCATATGGCATAGGTATTTTGAAGATCGAGGGTACTTTTGAGGTTCTTGCAATAGCAATCATATATTTAAGGATAGCACTACCAGTGATCAGTATGTACCTTCCAGAGGAGAGCAAAGTTGATTCATCTTCTGTATTTTTTATAATGTTTCCTTAATATGTGACATGGGAGAAAAAAATTAAAATGAAATCACATTAGTCCTATTAAAGATATGTAAATTTTCATGAGATGGAAATGATAAACCAGACATAGTACTGAACATCTGTTATACATATTTACTTGTGTGAAATAAAATCTTTCAGATAAGGAACCAAGAAAGTAAGTAATTACAGGGGGACAAATATTGATTTTCAGAGACAGTGAGAAGGGAAATATTAATAACTGAGTCAGATTCCCCCTTCCTTGTTTATCTGTTTATATCTTCAAGTCTCTTTTGTTGCCTTTTTTTTTAAAGGAAAAAATAATTATATTAATAATTTAGGGTTACAAAGCAGTATCATATCCAGTATCTCATTTTATCCTCATAGCAACTCTGTGATGTAGATATAGAAAAATAGAGGGATTTTAGAGATCACTAATCTCCTTTTATATATTAGGCAACTGAAGCTGAAAAAGGAGAAACAATTTCCTCAATTACAGAATATGTTAAATGGGGACATAGGGACCAGAGCCTAGATCTCCTGATTTCTGGTTCTGTACTCATTCCACTCAACAGCATTGCCTTCCCATTTTACAAATGAGGAAACTGAGACTCAGAGAAATGCATGGTCACAGCCTGGAAGTGATGAAACTAGGTGACTGCAATCAAGGGGTTTTCTAACTCCTAGGTTCATTCATTATACCAGGATGGATGCCTCTTATATGTGATATACTATCTATCACATAACTCTCAAGTCATTGTGCAGTAACTTTGCATATATATTTAAAATTTTTTTAAATGTAAATGGATGAATGCAAGTATATAGACAGTACTTTGATGTTGTGGTTGTCTTGTACTCTAAGGGGGGGGGGTGACCCTGAGTAAATCCAAGTGGTCTTGGGGGGGCGTATTGTTTTGTTTAAGTGACCTTCTCTTCTGCTCAATTCTGGTCAAATCTGTTTGCCTGCACAGACAACCTAGTAAAAATGAGTAATAGTCAATTAACTACACTGATGGAGTTCACCAAAGTGAATTGTTCTTCTGGATTTGTGACCAACTAAATATTCCTACAAAAGGGTGCTGAACCAGTCTGGATTCCTTGGGAAATGTATGTGACTTGGATTAACATTGACATCATTTCCCCAAGTAGAGGCCTTGCTGATAAAATGCTCAAGACTTTCTGAGAAATGACAATTGTACTGTACAGTCCTGAATTGAGGAAATATTAATGAGGTTTTCGTATTATGCTTCTGTGAACCTTTAAAGATCAATGTTCTTTAAATTCCATTTTATTCATTGGAAATCTGTTCTATGAGGAAATGTCAGCTATACCCCATTTCCCAAAACTTTTTGAACTTGAAGGTATTTTCATCTGTAATAATACCATAGTGTTAGTCATGTAAACTTTTGTGTCCTGAGAGCTTTGGAAACACTGCAGCTGAGACACAGTGACCTTTGAGACTAGAAAATAATGCAAGCCAATAATCATGATAACAATAACAATAATAACTAAAATTTCTATGTTGTTTACTATGTTCCATGAGCTATCCTAATGAGAACTTTATAATTATATCATTTGATCTTCTCAACAGACCTGGGAGATAGGAGCTATTTATTATCCTTATAGAGGTTAAGTGATTTGCCCAAGTCACACAACTAATGCCAGCAGCATGGTTTGAACTCCAGGCCTGGGACACTATGCACTGTGCCACTTAGTTGCCTAATATAGCATATTTACTGGTTGGTGTGTCTTCCCTACATTTCCCATTCCCCAAAATAAGATCTGAAGAAGCAATCTCTAAGGAGAGCTCCCCAGCATATATAGCATATGAAAGAAAATTGCTGCCAATTGATGACTTTCCCTTAATTAAATATGAGCAAACTCGCTGAATGCAGAAGAACAAATTACCAGAGCCATTATGTCAACAACCTACTGAAAAACCAACAACCTTTCTTCCTCCAAAGTAAGCTGCTGTTTAGAAGGCAGATGAAATATTAAAAGCTTCAGCAGTGAAAAAAGAGAAGAGAAATGGGTCCTACATCAGAAGTTATTAGTAACCCGTGAAAAGAAATGCTGAAAAATGGCAGTTACCAAATTAAAACTGGGAAACGGGGCACAAATGGGAGATTTCAAAAAGTTTGGAGGGAAATAAATGACAGATTGTCCTCCTGGCTCTTATTACCCTGCAATTCTAAAGCCCACTTGGCGATTGATGATGGAGGTGAAACAAGAATTGCATCAGTGCCAATGCCAGTCCTTAGATCTGTAGTCGTGTCTGTGATGATGACCAGGATCGATTGGAAAAAGGAGCTGGGAGATGGGAGCCTTTTTTTAGCACTGTCTAAATTGGAAAATCTGGAGGCTCTTATTCTGAAAGGCTTTCTCTTATTTGTGAATTGGCCCCTTTGCTCCACTTTTGTATTATGGGCTTCCTTGGTGAGGGAGCAACATTAAACACCCAATATTGGAAAGCCATTATATTTAGACTCTTAAATTTGAAGGGTTTATCTGGGTGTTATTAGAGTATGTGAGAGTATGTATTAGAGAGGAAGAAAAGAGGGAGAAAGAGAGAGAGGAGAGAGAATCATTTCCAAGTTACAGACAGACACAAAATTCATTGTTAGAGAAACTTAGTCAATGGAAATTAAAGGCAAAGGTACAAGCATAGGGCAGGGTGGTTTTAATGGATTATGGCAGGGAGAAAGGGAAGTTCAGGCATCTATATGATCCTCATTTGTGACTCACTGTTACAAACCTTTTATAAGCATTTTTGCTTTTCTTCTACTACCCCTAAAGCAAGAAGAGAGACTAAACTTGTGATTTCACTGGCATATGAAATCTGCCTGACTGAGGGAAACTCCTTGTACCCATATAGCTTGGCACCTTCTCTTCAATTTATAATCTTAGGGAGCTGCTTAAATCACTGATTAGTTAAGTAATTTGCCCATGGGTCACACAAGTTGTATGTTGTCAGAGGCAGAACCTGAACCCACTTCTTCCTGGTTCTGAGACCAGGTCTCTTTTTTCCATAATTAAAGCCTCTTCTCCCTACTCTTTCCACTAATAAAATTATTAATATTTGACCTAAATTTTTTTCATATTTTTTAAAAAAGTAAATTTAAAGTGTGTGGATAATTTGGTTATCAATGTACAAGTGATTGGTTCCATTAGTTGGTTTGTTGTTATAAGTGCTGCAATTATTCTTCTCATATAAATAGGCTTGATTTTCATTTCCACCACCTCAAGAAACTGCACTACACCCTTAAAGTCTTCCAGGGAAGGGCAGTTTTTATCAAGACAAGAACTTAAATTGTCTAACCCTACTTGAACCTATGAATGACTTATGACATGTGGCTTTTTGAAGCATTGTCTTCAATCTGTGAGATGGAAAAATTGATTAGCAGGTGAAATATGTTCTCCCTTACATGGAAGCACAGAGTAAGTTAAAGTATACCATCAATATAAAGAGACCCTGAGAAAAAGATCTGCTAATATTATCTCCAGAGAAGTAATGGTAAAAACATCTAAGGAGAAACAACTGTTGTTTTTCCCTAAAAAGAACAGCTAGAAATGAAAGAATTTGAAAATATAATGAAAATTGCAGATGAAATAGTTTGCATGAAAAGTGATCATACCTAGGAAAAGGCTCAGAAGGAGGCCAGCATAGAGTTGGAAATAAGGGCCAACCTGAAATAAGAGAATATAATAACTGACCAAACCTAATAAAATTATTCTGCCCTAACTTTTCCTCTACCACTTCTACAAAGACAGTAAGCCAAGCCAACTGACTAGACTAACCTCAAGTTGAGAAAGACCACTATTGTGGGAGGCATCATGGAGAGTGTATCTGGATTTGAATTGCATAATGATAACTGCTGGGTGTCAGCATTCATCATCCAGATGATCAGACCTATAATTAATCAATTACTTTGGTATGATCAATTGGATCAAGCTTTTCCTTTAAAGAAAGCATCATGTACTGCTTAGCTGTTGTCATTTTTATTATGCTACCTTTCAAGAAACTCTTCAAATTTTTTTTTTCCTTTAAACGCCTCAAGGATGGGAGATTGGGAGAGAAGTGCAGTTGCTTTAACGTAATAAATATCAACTTCCTGGGACAATATTTTTACCAAGCTTCCACTGTTCCATGCCTGGTTTTGTTTTTTTGTTTTTTTTGCTTCTACCTAATTTTTTACAAATATGGTTGCATTTTGTCAACTGCTCTGAGACAGTTTTGCTCACCATGGGGCTGTGTGGATTTTTTAAAAATATATTTTTATATATGGAGATAGTTGAGTGATATATTCTTATTCAATTTGGGGGAATAGGAGAGTTAGCAATACAAATACATCAGAAGAATGAATAAATACATATTGATCCTTATTTCAACTTGAAGAGCTCTTTTGAAGAAAATCATAAAAGTAAATATATGCCTTATTTTTTTAATCAGCCCAGGTCTGAATCTTTCCAAAGCTCTATCAATGCCCTCCTTTTCTCTGACAGACATGCTCCTTCCTACTCCCATCATATCAGGAAATACTCTTCATTTTTCCCCCTCCATCTCCTACACATCTCATGTGAGAATAGACAAGGTGACATCATCTTGACCTGTGATATCCCCTACTGTTTCACAGCCAGGCTCTTCCATCCAGGCTGTATTTTTTTTTCCTTTTTCTGATTCACTTCTTTTTCTGACCTAAAACACCCCTGCTATTCCAGTCCTTGGCCTTCATGTACAGAGACTGCTGACTCATACTGAACTGTGCCAAACTGTGCAGTAGTGTAATGATGTGGACAAGAGTCGAAAGACTAGAATGAGATCACCAAACTCATTTCACTTGTTGCTTACGGTACAGTCCAGCATGAGCTGTAAATGTAGGGACCCCAGCCTTCTGAGCAGAAAGGGTAAGTAAACTCAACACTATGTACAGAGCACCACTGAATCCCCGGTCACCAGTGGCAGGCTGGGTATATGAGGCTAGCTTTATCATATTGGTGCTACGGGCATTCCAATTCATCTGGAGTTTTCCTTTGTATTCCTTTCTCTCTTTTCCTTCCTCTCTTCCTCTCCCGTCCCCTCATTTCTCAAACTTCCTTTCTGAAAATGTCTGAATTGTACAGCAATGATCCAGGCAGAAATTAAATTTTGCTAATAAGCTGCTGCCGCAAGAAATCCTGGAACAGTGACATTGTTGAAATTGTTCAGTTTAGTTTGTCTACTGGGAACTCAGATGCATTTCCCAACAAAATTTGAGGGTGGGGTGAGGAGGGACTAAAATTCTCTTGATTTTTTTTCCCTTCTTTCTTTTCTGAGGAGGTAGTTTTAGGAGACATGGCTACATTCTGGTGTGGTATAAAGTTTTCCGTCAGGAGACAATAATGTACATTCCTCTGGCAGGACGGGATGGATTTTTTTTTGTTTCTTTTGCTGTTGTTTATTTATAAGACATTTCCTCTCGGTTAGTGGAAGTTAGATCGTAAGAGGCTCCAGTGATTTTCCTTCCACCTCCCCTCCCTAATTTCTGTGCCTCAGCACTCTGGAACACTGTGAACTCTACAAACTAATCAGAGCAGGGAGCTTACCAGCCAGCCAGGCCTCTACACTCTCAGGAGACTGTGATCTGATTCTCATTCGTCACCCTTTGGATCAGGAACCACAGTCCTGGTGAGTGGTGAGGTTCCAGAATTTGATATGTCAAGGATTCTATTCTTGGTGTGTCTCTGAGGCAAGCAGGAAATAAAGGATTTTTGTGTTTTGTTTTGATTTTTTAAGAGGAAAAAAAAACACAACCAAATAATCAAATGTGAAGATGAAGATTTTATTTGCACAGCTGAGACTACTTTTGTGATCGCCAGGGCAATGGCAGATCCTTAAAACTCATGCTCAGGATGAACCTGCATGGGTAGGTTTCAGGCTGCCTCTGATGGATGTCATCCTTGACATCACTAACAAGATGCTTACAGGAGTCAGGAGGACTAGGTGAGTGTAGTGGTTGGGGTTGGGGAGAGTGAGGAGTGGGATTAATTTTTCACTTGGACTTTCTGCCTCTGTCCCTGTGTTCTAAGCATTTATATATGCTCTGAATACCTGATTGCCCAGCCAAGCAGAAAAAGAAAATCTACAGTGAATGAGCAGGACTTCACAGGATTGTGAGGAAAGCACTTTGTAAACCTTAAAGCCCTCTATGGTATAAAATAAGCTATGAAAAGAATACTGTTCTTATGAAGACCATCTTTACAAGTAAAAAATAACCATGGAGTTTAACATGCTAGGGTGTTATGTTATTTTCACTCCTTGAGGAGGTAGAAGTGGAGTGAACTCTCCCTTCTTTCATTTTCCCCTTTGTATTTGTGCTATAAAGCAAAAGAAAAAAGTGACCTTGCTATGATTTAAGAATAGTTTCGTTTATGCATAAGAGAAATTTTCCTTCTTGCAATCGAGTATAATGTCCTTTGCATGGAGGCCTGGTGTGAAATATGAAGTATGGTTTGAGAAAATGATGAAGGAAGAATAGGATTGAGTATTGTCTTTTCTTATGTTTTACTATCAGAGACACCAGGGAGATTAAGCCACATAGACTGTTCTCTTCCTTTGTCATTTTTAATCGTTTTTACCCTCCCTAGAAGGAAAAAATTAGACAGGAATATGTTTGCAGTAGTCCCTGGACCATTCATATTGCCACTGACTTTGTGTCTCAAAGACATCTGATCTTCCTGTGCTATTCTCTGTCCAGTCCAACTTCAAGGATCCGGCATGTTCTCAGCTATGAGAAGCAGGAAGAGAATAAGACATGGTGGCAGTGAAAGCATTTGACTATTGTGGTAGCATATGAACTAAATTGCTAGTTGGAGGAAGGGAATCTTTGATGTCTCCAACATGCTTCTCATGGGCTAAAGTTTCCCAGAACCACAGTCCAGCCTGAAGGGGCATTTAATTCGATGTTCTTAGATATTTGGAAATAGATGCCATCTTATTGTTTTATTTGTCCTCGCTATTAACACTTGGCCAATATAATCCTTTAGTCCTAAGAAATAAAAAAAAAGCCTTAGCAATAGTCATACACAGAACCAGATGCAAACTGTATAAGTTTGTGTTGTATGTATTTAGTCAATAACTAGATTTCTGGAATAATTTAACTGATCAGCTTAACTTTGGAATATAGTACATGTATTGTAGACATACAGTTTTATTTTGAATAAAGTAACCCTGTGATGTATATGGTCATCAATAGTACTAATGATAGTCCACATTAAAGTTTTCCTGATTAACAACTCTCCAAGACAGACAATTTAAGAGGGATCAGGTTCCCCATTTTATAATTAAAGAAACTGAGGCACCAGAGGCCTAAGTGGCTTGCCTACATGTCCCCAGCTAGGAACTGAGACTCTAATTTGATTTTCTGACTCCAAGAACTACCTTGTTTCTATTACATTGTATTGTTGTTTTTTTCATTTTTTAATTTGTTCAAACAAATCTCTCATCACATGACAAAATCTCTCTGTAGCATTATTACATTCATGACACCAACCCTATGGAACAAAATGTTTTGCTTTATTTCTGTCTTATAGACAGTGGACAACTGTAGGCTGGGTGTGCCTGAAATACCACTGGATTTTAAATATGGGAAAGCAACAAAGATATTTTTAATTAACTATGTTGTTTACTGAGTTAAAAAAGTCTTAATGGGAGAACAAGTTAAAAATAAGAAAAATATTGTTTAAAACAATACCACTTGTCCTATATCCAATAGTATCAAGTCTGCCTAGGGGCTTGTGCCTGCCTCTGTCAACACTCAGACTTTACTGGTTTCCCAGATGAAAGGGACATCAATCTCTAGTAGAGTTAATCCAGAATGTCCAAATAGTACCATGTGAGTTATAAGCCAGAACTTTAACCTTTCAAAAGTGGGCTAATGTTTAATTCCTTTAACACTTATTGGGTTATTTTTATGAGCATCTATTAATACAAATCAAGGAAATACAAAATGTTTGACAGTATACCTGTGGAGTTGACATTTAAAAATATGATCTACCCTCAGAGATTCTACAGGTACAAGAATCAGGAACTCTCCATGACCACAAAACTCTGTGAGAAAATAGAGAAAGGCATGTGTGACATAAAAAAACTGGTCAGTACACAGGAGGATGATGCCCTTAGAAAGTCCAGACACCATCATAGACCTTTCAATTCAAGAGCATGGCTATTCATTAAAAAGTGTTTTGAGGCACCGGACTTAGTGTAGTGTCCACTTAAATTGACTTTACCTGGATCTAGGCTACATGCTGTAATGCCCACTATGGGTTATGGGAAAGAGTATTGAGCTTGGAGTCAGAAACTGAGTCAATTTCCCCATTCTACCACTTCCTTACTATAATCTTGGTGATGTTATTTAAATTTTCTAAATATTTAGTTCATCATACAAAAAATTAGAATAATGATACTTGCTTTACCGAGCTTCTAATTTTGTTATGATAGAATATATATGAAGTTAAAATTATAAAACTTTATAAATTATCAAGTAATTACACAAATAAGGTGTTACTGAAATAGTTTTACCATTATGGTTTAAAAGTTGACTTATTTTATTCTAGATATAGAATATAGAGAAGTAATATGGAATGGTGAATAGTGATCTGGTCTGAGAACCAGGAAGAACTGGGTACCTCTGACCCAATACTTTAAGACTCTGAAAATCTTTCATCTTCTCAGTGCTCTGAGAAACTCTTTAAAACTAGAAGTGAGGGGGCAGCTAGGTGGCATAGTGGATAAAGCACCGGCCCTGGAGTCAGGAGTACCTGGGTTCAAATCCGGTCTCAGACACTTAATAATTACCTAGCCGTGTGGCCTTGGGCAAGCCACTTAACCCCATTTGCCTTGCAAAAACCTAAAAAAAAAACTAGAAGTGAGAGAGATGCCAACTTGCTTTAGTGGAGGGAATCCCACTATCTAGAGAATTTACTGTACAATTGAAATCACAAAGCTAATGCCAATCCTATAGAATATATACATTATAAAACTCAGTTTTGTTTTTCATTGTTACTTTAACTATACTTTGTCATTTTAATTTTATTTTTCATTATTAAACATTTTCCCTCCTACTTCCTTCTTCCTATTCCCCTGGCTAAATAAAAAGAAAATAGTAAAACAAAAATTTTTTTTTTAGGTTTTTGCAAGGCAAACGGGGTTAAGTGGCTTGTCCAAGACCACACGGCTAGGTAATTATTAAGTGTCTGAGACCGGATTTGAACCCAGGTACTCCTGACTCCAGGGCCGGTGTTTTATCCACTACGCCACCTAGCTGCCCCAACAAAATTCTTTTAACAGTCAAACAAAACAAATTCACATGTTGAACAAATCCAAAGTGTTAGTCTCATTCTGTCAGATTCTGTCAGAATGTCAGACAGTAGATATTCTTTAGAAATCATAATTACTAAGTTGACCAAAGTTTAATAACTTTCAATCTTTCAAAATTATTCATTTTTACAATATCAATGTACTCTTGAAAAAAATTCCTCTCTTGGTTCTGTTTCCTTCACTCTGCATCAGTTCATACAATTTCTTGTGAAACCAACTCATGATTCCTTTCTGATAGCAAAATTGTATTCTATGGTATTCATAGAATTTGTTACTTCATCCCCCAATTAGCAAGCAACCCCCCCCCCCAGTTTCCAGCTTTCTTCACTATGAAAAGATCAAATATAAATAGTGTGTGTGTGTGTGTGTGTGTGTGTGTGTGTGTGTGTGTGTGTGTGTGTATATATATATATATATATATAATTTTTTTTCTTTTTTTGATCTCAGAGTTAAAAGTTTAGTAGTGGTATTTAATCAAAAGGTATACACAGTTTAATAATTTTGGCATAGTTCCAAATTGCTTCCCAGAATGACTGTACCAATTCATAACTGCAGCAAACACTGCACTGTTTTCCCACAACCCCTCTAACATATATTATTTTCCTTTTTTGTCAGTTTGCCATTGTGATGGGTGTTAAGTAGAACTTCAGATTCGCTTTACTTTGCATTTCTCTAGTTATTAATGATTTAGAACACTTTTTTTCATATGACTAGAGATAGATTGTAATTCTTTGCTTAAGAACTTACTATTTATATCCTTAACTATTTTATCTATTAGCTAATGTCTCTTATTCTTACAAATTCTAATCAGATCCTCACATATCTTGGAAATGAAGTTTTCTTTATCAGAGAAACTTGCTAAAAGTTTTTCCCTTCCAAAGTTAGCTAAATAAGTATTTGTGCAAAAACTATTTAGTTTTATGTAATCAAAATTATTCAATTTATATTCTGTAATTCTCCTTATCCTTTGTTTGTGAACTCTTTCTCTGACAACAGACATGAAAAGTAATTTTTTCCTTTTATTTTTCAGAATTTTGAATATGTATTTTTACATGTAATATTGATACAGAAAGTAAACTAGTTTAATCTTCTCATTTCACAGATGAGGAAATTGAGGCCCTGAGATGAGGTAACTTGCCCAACTAATAGGTCAGAGTGAAGATTCAAATGCATCCAACATACTTTCCACTATACTATTTCTTTTATAAATGACACCCCAAATTTCTTAGAAGATAATACCTCAAAACACTACCCTGTTATTCCTCTTCTTGTATATATTTGTTTATTTTATTTTATTTTTCTTTCCAGTTCCACATTTTCCCCTCCTTCTGTTCTCTCCCTAACCCATTAAGAAAGCAAAAAAACAGGGGCAGCTAGGTGACACAGTGGATAGAGCACCAGCCCTGGAGTCAGGAGTACCTGAGTTCAAATCCAGCCTCAGACACTTAATAATTAACGAGCTGTGTGGCCTTGGGCAAGCCACTTAACCCCGTTTCCCTTGCAAAAAAAAGAAAAAAAACTAAAAAAAAAAGCAAAAAAGACCTACATATAGTCAATATATTCTTGATTTGCTTTTTTTTTTAATCCAATTTTCACCATACTTTGTGGTAAACTGCAGTAAAAAGGAAAAATTAAGCAAGAATTCAGTGTGTATGTATGTGTCCATATATATATATATACACATTTGAGATATGGGGGACACTGTGTCAAATTCATATGCAAATGAGACCATTATATCATATATAAGGATCCCTGGAGACTATGTATAAACTAGAAAACTATATGTTAACATTTTGCATATATTTTTACTTATTTGGCAAAATATTTCTCAAAGATATTTTAATTATTTTGAGAGTTTTATCTGCCACATGTTTGATATCTCTGATGTAGAACTGTGTTTGTATGAAATAGGGATAGGGACTACAGCCATGATTTCATTGTCATAGAGAACTTTCAGGTAAAGAATGGCCCTCAGCTCATACAGGTCATAACTTTCTTTTCAATTTGCACTTTTATAATCTAGAAAGTTGTCTAGATCACTGAGAGATTTTTCAACTTGTCCATGATTATGCAGCTGGAATGTGTCAGTCATCACTTGAACTTGTCTTCGGGCTTCTAGACTAACTATAAATGGCTTCATGTTGTCTTTTATGATTATAAGCATATGTATGCAAAATTGTGTATATACGTATATGCATAGCTATATATGCACATATAGACATATATATGTATGTATGTATATGCATGGCTCCATATAGAAATGAGTTTGTTGTTCAGCCATTTGAGTGTGTCCATTTCTTGGTTACCTCATTTGGGGTTTTCTTGGCAAAAATACTGGAGTGGTTTGCCATTTCTTTCTCGGGCTCATTTTATAGCTGAGGAAAGTGACTTGCCTGGGGTCACACAGTTGGTGAGTGTCTGAAGTTGTATTTGAATTCATGTTTTCTGATACCAGCTCCAGCACTCTATCCATTGTGCTACTTAACTGCCCATAAAGATATGTAGATATGTATGTTTATGTGTATGTTTATATGTGTATATATCTAAGTATACATTTATATGTATGCAACCTTAGAGAACATAGACGTCTATTTAAATGTTTTGATGGAACTCTGGTCTCATCATATTGAATACTACCTTTACCAATTACTCTACATTATGCCATCCTGCCTAAGTCTTTCTATAGTTTTTTTCACTTCAATAGAGGGCTCTTCTCACTTTTACTATATGACTGTCCCACCGCTTTTATTCGTCATGCATATCCTTGATGATGAATATTGTGCTACTTCTTGGAGGCAAGTCATGATGCTTCAGCCTATTCATATCTGCCAGTTATCTTCATTCCACCATAAATAAATATGAGCACTCTATCAGCTAAGCAAAGTTTGCATTTGCACATCAGAAAAATATTTTGAACATTTAATTTAAAAAAAAACTTTTAAGTAACATTGCTTCTCATGCTGATATAACAGAAACTTCATATATTTATATAAACAATATTTATAAAGGAGGCAATGTAGTAATACTATTCTGAGAGCATTTAGTTGATGCTTAATGAATAATTTTGAACTGAATTGAATTCTTTCCAACCAAACATTATTTATTGTCATAGCAACTTAATTCCCTCATAAAATGAATTACCACGTGTGCAAAATTGTTAGAAATTGAATGGAAAGATATTAAGTTTTGTTTTAACTATCTTAAAAATATAGGCATTTAAATTTAGCATTCAATTGCACTAAAAAGTACATATGAATAAATTTAATATTTAGCCACCATGGTTTTTATAACAATTATTTTTTAATTCATTACTCAAGTTCTGGTTAAAATTACAATTCTTCCAAAAAGACCTTCCTTGAACACCCCAGTAAAAAGTTCTCATTCACTTCCTTTTCAATATTTATCTTCATCATTCATGATTGCCATTCAAGAAACACTAATATACTTCCTTGTATTATAGTTACATATATACCATGATAATAATCTTTATGAAACAATTCACAAAGTGCTTTCTTTACAACAATTCTATGAAGTAAATGGGAGGAGAGTATAATAATATTTATTACTTGTAGTACTTATAGATTACATATTTGTATCATATTATTATATATTATATATAAAATATATTTTATTAGATGAGGAAATGAAGCCCTGTTTGATTTGACCCAATCATATAGCTAGTAGGTATTAGAGCTTAGACTTGAATCCAAATCTTTTAACCCCTGGGGAAACCACATCATAACTCAAAAAAGGCAGGAACTTGTGTCTTATGCTTTCTTCTGTCACCTTCTGTGCCTGCTGCAGAATTTTGCCTATAATTGGCATTTACTGTTTATGTGGTTTTGAATGAGGACCACTGTGGTCATTCAGTGAGCAAACAAATGGGTTTTTTTCCTCATTTTAATGGAGGTAGTATTCCCAGATAAAGGAAGGCTCCATCTTCTGAACCTGTCCTTGCAGCTCTGATTATATCAAGAAATTAACCTAACATTTCTCATATATCTGTTGAAAATAGAATGTTCAACTATCAGCTTTCTGAATGACCACTTATGTAAGCTGTGGATGACCTGTGCATCTATAGAAATAGATTTGTGTGGAATAGTTAGGTAATGCATTACAAAAATGAAGAATTTGAGGGGGGCAATCTAGCCAGTACATAATCTTAATGAGTAATTACTTAAAACCCTATGAGGGACAAAAATAGCTGAATCTGGCCATTTACAACTGCTTCTCATAGGGTAAGTTCAAGAAAAAATAATAAGCTCAGTCAGAAATATTTTGCATTAAGAAATGGTTCTTTCTGTGAACTAGCTTCATAGCTCGAGAGAGAATAGAGAGCTTGTACTAACTTCCTCAGCTCAAGGGATTTTCTACCAAACTACAGATAGTAAGATAGTATTTTAGAATTCTTCAAGTTCTTCTCAAAGTGACTGATATGCACAGGGGGTGTCTATACATACATACATATATATATGTATACACCATTAATGTCTAAATGTCTAAAGGTTACCTATTGACTTAGAAAAGCACCTTAATATTAGCCATGTTTCATTGTATTTTTATTTATTTTGTTAAATATTTTCCAATTACATTTTTATTTTTTCTTTATTTTTTATTCTCATTTTATACAAATTTTTTTACATTAATAAAATATTCTTGTTTACAAGTAAACAAAATACCCCTCCCCCCATGAATATAGATAGACTTGCTTGGGCGAAAAAAGTAAAGGGGAGAGAAAAAAATTAAAATTAAAAAAATAATAGTAATAATTGTAGGTATGGCCAGGTGGCACAATGGACGAAGCACCAGCCCTGGAGCCATGAGCACCCGAGTCCATATCCAGCTTCGTAAACCCAACAATCACCCAGCCATGTGACATGCAAGCCACCTGATCCCCACTGCCCTGCAAAAACCAAAAAGAAGGAAAAAAAAGACCCAAAATAAAATAAAATAGTAATAATAGTAGGGGTGGCTGGGTGGCAGACAGAGCACTGGCCCCTGAGCCAGGAGTACCTGGGTCCAAATCTGGCCCCAGCCACCCAAAGATCACCTTGCTATGTGGCCCCAGGCAGGCCACCCAGCCCCACTTGCCCTGCACCCTCCCCCAAATAATAATAACAAAAAATGTGCTTCAGTCTTTGTTCCAACACCAACAACTCTGTCACGGGTGGATCACATTCTTTATGATAAGTCCATCACAAAAGTTACTTCCATATTTTTCCAACGTTGCCATTGCTGATCGCAATTCCCTCCTTTCTTATTTCTCCACTACCATGTACTATATTTTCTCTCTCCTTTCACTCTGACTCTGCTGTAAGGTTGCTGAGTGGCACAGCAGACAAATCCCTGGTCCTGGGACCAAGAAGCCCTGAGCCCCCATACCACCCCTTAGGCCCAGAATCCACCTGGCCCTATGGTCCTGGACAGGCCTTCCAATCCCAGCCCCTTGCAAGAAGTAAAAAAGAAAATGTGTTATATCTGACCACTCTCCCCCCATGGTCCATCCTCTCCTCCTTTATTCACATCCCCACCCCTTCCCCCTGCTCCCCCATCCTTCTTACTCCAGATGTCTATACCCCATTGAGTATATTTGCTGTTTCCTCTCCTAGCCATCTCTGATGAGAGCAAAGGTTCCCTCATTCCCCCTTGCCTCCCCCCTTCCATATCACTGCAATAGCTCATTGTAATAAAAAAATCTTATTATGTGAAATATCTTGGACTATTCCCCCTCTCCTTTTTCTTTCTCCCATTCCATTTCCCTTTTTTTCCATTGACTCTATTTTTTACACCATATTTTATCTTCGAATTCAGCTTTCTCCTGTGCTTCAACTAAAAAAGCTCCCTCTACCTGCTGTATTAACTGAGAAGGTTCATTTGAGTATTATCAGTGTCATTTTTCTATGCATGAATACATGCAATTCATCATCATTAAGTCCCTCATATTTTCCCCCTCTCCTCCAATCTCCATTCTTCACTTGAGTCCTGTATCTGAAGATCAAACCTTCTGTTCAGCTCTGGCCATTCCAAAAGGAACATTTGAAATTCCCCTGGTTCATTGAAAATCCATCTTTTTCCCTGGAAGAGGACATTCAGCCTTGCTGGGTAGTTCATTCTTGGCTGCATTCTAAGCTCTTTTGCCTTCCGGTATATTATATTCCAAGCCCTACGAGCTTCCAATGTAGTTGCTGTTAAGTCCTGTGTGATACTGACTGCAGCTCCATGATATTTGAACTGTGTCCTTCTGGCTGCTTGTAATATTTTCTCTTTGACTTGAGAGTTCTGGAACTTGACTATAATATTCCTAGGGGTTGGGTTTTTGGGATCTCTTTCTCGGGAGGATCGGTGGATTCTCTCCATTTCTATTTTGCCCTCTGCTTCTAGAATATCAGGGCAATTTTCCTGTAGTAATTCTTTGAAAATGATGTCAAGGCTCTTTTCCTGATCATGACTTTCAGGTATTCCAATAATTTTTAAATTATCTTTCCTAAGTCTGTTTTCCATATCAGTTGTTTTTTCAATGAGATATTTCACATTTTCTTCTAATTTTTCATTTTTTTGGTTTTGAAGTATTGATTCCTGATTTCTGGTAAATTCATCAATCTCCCTGAATTCTATTCTTTGTCTGAAGGATTTGTTCTCCTCAGAGAGTTTTCTTATCTCTTTTTCCATCTGGCCAATTTTGCTTTTGAAAGCATTCTTTTCCTCTATAACTTTTTGAACTGTTTTATCCATTTGACCTAAGCTGGTTTTTAGCATGCTATTTTCTTCAGCATTTTTTTTGGATTTTCTTGACTAAGCTACTGACTTCATTTTCATGTTTTTCCTGCATCTCTCTCCTTTCTTTTCCCAGTTTTTCTTCCAACTCCCTCATTTGATTTTCAAAGTCTTTTTTGAGTTCTGTCATAGCCTGAGCCCAATTTCTGTTTTTCTTGGAGTCTTTAGATGCAGGAGCTTGTGCTTCCTCATCTTCAGACTGAGTATTTTGATCCTTCTTGGACTCATTTGCAAAATATTTCTCAATAATCTTCCTCTTATTTCTCTGCTTGCTCATTTTCCCAGCCTGGGCCTGGTTTTGGGGTGCTTCCTGAGCTTTTGGGACACTCCCAGAAGGGTCTCAGTGTGTGAGGCTCTGTCTTCCCTCCTGGTCTGTGAATGACCATAAGCGCCCCCCCCTGCCACGGGGCTGAGGTGGGCAGGGCCCTGTTGTTCTATGGGGGGGCCTAGACTGGGATCAGGATCTGAATGTGGTCAGAGCCTCAGAGTCCTGTTCCAGGGGCAGAGGACAGAGTTTGGCAGTCTCTCTCTCTCTTCACTCCCCTCCCTCAGCTCAATGGGCTCATGCCCTGGAGGCTCCTGCTTACCTGCTCTGCCTGCTTCTGTTTCCGGGTCTGGGCTGCTGAAAGACCAAGCTGCTCCCTGTGTGCCCTGAGGGCTGGGCTCCAAGTGCTGGCTCTGGCAGAGGTCCCCTGCTGTTCCCCCACTTTGTGCCTGGTGCTCCTTGGGGGTGCAGCTCAGGAAACTCTCCTGCTGCTGTGAGCCGTGGCTCCCAGTGCCCTGGGACTGCCTCTGGGAGGCTGAAATTCGAATTTTGCTCTGGCAGGCCACCCCTCCAACCCTGGGGAGCAGAGCCTTTCTGCTCTTTTCCAGGTTACCTTGAGTAGGAGAACTGCCTCACTGGGTCCCTTTGTGGGTTCTGTCTCTCGAAAGTTTAGTTAGAGTCATTCGCTTATGAGTTTTATCAGAGAGCTCCTAAGACTGGATCTCTTCTTGTGGCCATTTTGGCTCTGCCCCCTCTCCAATTACATTTTAATCTGGCTTAATTGGCATTCAGAAATGAAGGCTTTGCCACCTCTGGTATAAATAATATAGATATTCATAATGTTGTGTATATTTTTTGATGGTCAAGAATAGGCAATTAACTGTTTACATTTACCAATCCTGAATTAGGCACCATTTCAATGCCAGGAATTGTGCTAATATCATTGTACTATGGAGTAGGGGTATTCCATAAAAATATGTAGAAAATTCCTATACCCAAGCAACTTATTGCCTAATAGAGAGGAAGAGACATATATCCAGAATCACTGGACTTGAGAGCTGGAAAGGACCTCTTGGACTACCTGGTCCAAGCCAATCACAAAAGAAATCTTCCGGAGAACTTGTTGGAAAGCAATAATAATCTCTGTCTGAAGATCTCCAAGGAGAAAGACCTTGTCACTTCTAGAAGTAGGCCAGTTGGCTTTTATACAACTCTAATTGTTAGGGAATTTTTACTGATATCAAACCTAAAGTTGCCTCCTTTTAACTTTTTCCCATTGCTCCTGTATTTACCCCTTTGAATCAACCAGAATATCTCTGATCCCCTCCTCCATGTAACATCCCTTCAGAAAAGTTATCTTTCTGGGGCATCTAGGTGATGTAGTGGATAAAGCACTGGCCCTGGAGTCAGGAGTACCTGGGTTCAAATCCGGTCTCAGACACTTAATAATTACCTAGCTGTGTGGCCTTGAACAAGCCACTTAACCCCGTTTGCCTTGCAAAAATATAAAAAAAAAAAAGTTATCCTTCTCCCTGAATCTTCCTTATTCCTGGCTAAAAATGCTTGGTTCTTTCAATGGATCCTATGTCGTATATTCAAACCCTTCATTGTACTGGTTGCCCTTCTCTAAACACTCTCTACTTTATAAATGTTTTTCTTCAACCCCAATATTCAGACCTAAGTCCAGTATTTTAGAGTCTGATGAAGGAAGAATAAAGAGGGCTACACAATTAGAATAGGGAAAGAAGCCAGGGATGCTAGGAAGACCAAATATATTTGATCAGCAGCTCAGAAAATCATAATATATATATATATATATATATGTATATATACTATATATATGTATATAACTATAATAATGAGATACAGAATAAATGAGATACAGAATAAATCTATTCGTAAATCTCCCAACCATAGTTTACTCTCCACCTCTTCTTTCTTTATCAGAGTCGACCCTTTCCTTATCAGAGCTATTCATCTCTAATAAGAATAATCTATAAAAATTTGTTGATTTGTTATTAATTTCTTATTTTTACCCTGCCCATCACTAAATGAATTAAACTCCTAAAAATTAGGCAGCCAGAAGGAAAAAGAGAAGCAAAGGTATTGATAATTCACAAAATAGCTAGGCAATGCTTCAATAGTGGAAAGTAAACTATATATAGAAATGTCAGGGTGAATTTGTTTTCACTCTGGTATATGCTTTTGCATCTATAAGCATTGACATGTAGAGGATATCTCCATTAAAATAATGTTGGCACTGAAAAACCCCTTCACTCTAGTGATGAAAATGCAACATTCACCTTCAACCTCATTCTGGCAAGCTCTGCATTGTAACGCCCTCTCGGGCAGTCTCATACAAACATTTCTAAAGGGCAAAAATTATATTGATGCATGATTTCCTTTTGAAAATGGAAAATTAGGAGGAAAAGGCCTTTTTTAGTGTGTGTGAAAAGCACTGAAAAAGGTAAGAAAAGAAATTCAAATAAAAGGTATTAGAACCTTTCAGCTCCTGCTAATTGAAGCCATTTGCCTCTCTGACTGGGAGGGACCTAGTCAGTCACTGACAGGAAAGTAGACACTTAACCATAGGATAAAATAATGACAAAAAGATGGAGAATTCTTTCATTAGGACTATTTCTACTTTTTAGTGGCAGCAGAAAAAGCACTACACTTGGTATAAAAAGATAAAAATGATTTGGATGCTTCACCCAACCTTTCCATTTATACTCTGTGAGACCTTGAGCAAATTAATTGCTCTCTATAGGTTGGTTTCCTCATCTGTAAAATGGGAAGATGATAGTTGGTGAAATCACTTTGTAAATTGTAAAATGCTGCACAAATGTAATATGATAATAATTTTTACTGCTATGACTACCACCACTTGTAATCTTCCTCCTCCTGTTGCTATTATTGTTACTATTGCTACTACTACCACTGCCACTACTACTACCACCAATGGAAACAATAGAAACAACAAAAGCATAATAGAGACAGGCATGGAGTTAGATTAAACTAGGTTTACATTCTGCCCTCTGACTTTTACTAAATGTGTAACCCTGAGCAAGTCATTTGACCTGTGTGTGTGTGAAAGCCAACTTTCTAGGTTATCTTCTAACTAATAAACAGCTGAAATCTGCATTATAGGTAGAAAGAGTTCCAAATGTAGATGTTTTCCATATTGAGGAGATGACAGATTCTTCTTATATTCTCAAAAGTTTTACTACTACTTTTTTCTTTAAGAATCTGTATTTGCATTCATTCACTGATTGAGTTAATGTAATTGAATGGGGGGGGGGGGACCATCACCAAACCACTAGCTTTTGACAGTGAGCCCTATCTGAATTTAATGAAGCTGCTCCTTGCACATCAGATGCATAGACCCTTACTCAAAATCTTGCCAACCTGGGAAAACCTTCCACACTTTAGGTTTCCCTGCCATAGCTCAGTTTCCACTTCTGAGCCTTGATGAAAGAGAGCACAGTTTTAGCAAAGGATTATTATTAGTGATTCAACAGTATTGTTTATTATTACCATTACCAATTTTGAATCTTTGCCTGTCAAAAAAGGATGAAACACCAGTGCCCACAAGTCACAGTAAAGACCCTGCACAGTATGCTGTTTTGTTGCATTTTGGGAGAGGTAAGCCAGGCATCACCCAGGATAGTTCGCTGGATTCATTTTTCCTGGGCACACGTTTCTGGTTTCACTAATGCTACATGTGTATGCTCCAGTGTTAGCATGGGTTCAAGCTATTGGCAAAACAAGGCAGGTGTAAATTATGGTAGAATTGAAATCGATAGCGCTTAGTAGCTGTGGAGTGCCCAGTTCACATCAGGGCGTGCGTCTGAGTTCACTGAAACATAGCTATCAAGTGCACCCTGAGTCATTAGATGTGTTATCCAGTGAATAACAGCATAATGATATTTTAGTAGAGCAGTCTTATGATAAACTCTGCTTTAGTGAAACTCCATATACAGAGCAATTTCTTCTGGCCGTGTATATTGCATGGCAAAGAAAGGATATCCTGCTGCGTATCAGAAGGCTGTAATTTCATTTAGGGGTTCTATTGACATCGTAAACTGCAAGAGCAGAGCTCAAGTGGCTATTTAAGTCATAGGAACTTCAAGCTAAAATTACTGCCTAGTCATAATCGCCACCTCCGGAGTCCTCCTGCCTGCCTATATGTATGGGCTTTATGTTTCTATCTCTGCGTCTATAAATACTCAATCACTCAAGGGCTGGGGTGATAAGCTGCTTTGAAATATGACAGGTATCTGTCACCTTTGCAATGAGGACAGATTTTGAGGCTAAAAAGGCAGGGCCATTTGCTGAAGGTCAAGAGCTAAATGAGGTGAGAAACTCCAGGCAGTCATTCAGAGTATGCCATGCCTGTTAAGTTACTTAAAGAAATTCTTCCCTTGCTTCCAGGTCAGGGACATTCAGCTAGGGGGGAAAAAAAGAAAAAAGAAAAAGGGAGTCTCCTATGGCCAGCTCACTGACTAAAAAGTGTTACCATCCTAGTTGACAGAGTTACAAAATTATCCACTGCCATTACACTCCCCACTCCTCCACTTGCCCTTGGAATGATAATAGTCCTTGGATGGCTGTGTTCTAGCGTAATGACGTACTGTTTTGGGTACTCATGAGAGTCAGCCTCCCAAACCTGGAGGAGGTGGGGGACAGAATGCTTACCACATGGTGCTGAAATTTTTCACTTTTTGTGTGTCGTGGACTTCTTTGGCAATCTGACGAAGCCCTTTTCACAAGTTTTTTTAATGCATAAAATAAAAATATATATAAAACAAATAAAAATAATTCTAATGAAATATAGCTACCATAATATTTTTTAAAAAAATACAATCCATTGACCCCAGATTAAGAACCCTTGATAGAGTTGAGGAGAAAGAGCTGAGTCAGACGTGAGAGAAGGAATCATAATTGAGTCAAATGCCACACTGTAGGGAAAATTAGATTTATATCAAATTGAAAACTGTAACTATCAAATGCACGTTTTATGGTCAGCTGATGCTTTGGGATTGACTCCAGCTGGCAAACACAGACAGATTCCATGCTAAGGTTTCATCCCGGCTTCAATGAGAATTGCAAGCTCATGCCCTAAGTTAGTAAATGATTTTTTTTCAGAATAATAAAATTTGCATACCAGTCTCCTTTAATCATGCTGGCACTGATATTTTATTTGGAGATTTTTTAAAAAATATCCTTCTCACCCACATCCCTTTCCTTTACCCTGAGCTTTGGAATCATTCAAACATTCTATGTTCTAGGTGGAAATCTCAGGTGAATCGTGAGATCTCATAAAATCACAATAATGGTATAAATTTCATATTTGTATTGTGTCACATACAATAAAAATGCTTTGCAGATATTGACTCATAAATCTTCCATGACATCTTGCTGAGAAAGATAGGAAATAGCATTGCCCCCATGTTACACTAGGAGAAACAGAGACATAGGGTAGTGAAATGATGGACCCAAGGTTACAGAGTGAGTCAGTGGCTGAGAGGGTCTGAAAACTCATTTCAAGATCAACTTTCCCTTTGCCATAATCCTCTGTCATATTGCTTATTGTAAATTGTGAATAGAACAATTAAAATAAAAATTTATAAGAAGCATACTTATTTTAGTAACCCAACTCCAGTTTTTCTTTTTACCTGTGATATTCCACAAAAAGGACCCAAAACATTAGTTATCTGTAAGCTATTCTTATCTCCCGAAATGTGGAGTACTTTAGGTATCTTCAAGGAGCCATGGCTGTGATTCTTAGAAAGCTTATTGCTGTTGCAAGAAGGTACTTAAATTACCATGAAAATAAATTCCCATCCACAGGTAATTTCTGAAAATTCTGAGTGAATATGGAGAGGTTGAACTCTCAAACAGAGTCCTCCTCATGCTGGCATGGAGTTAACACTCAACACCCAAAGGCTATGATAAAGTCCTGAGAGCTCTGGAAGCATTTCAAAGAGGGTGGAGGACTAGAAACAAATTGTGTGCCTTTCATCCTGTGATCATTTTAGCTAAGTGTTAGGAGACTTAGCTGGGTGGAGCAATAGATAGAATATTGTATTTGGAGTTGGAAGACCTGAGTTCAAATTCTCCTTCAAACCCACATCACCTCTCTGACCCTGAATAAATTATTTAACTCTCTCAGCTTCAATTTTCTCATCTGTTAAATGAGGGTAATAATGTTAGTATCTACTTCATAGGGTTGTTGTGGAGATTAAATAAGATAATGTATACAAAGCATCTTGCGAACTTTCAGTCTTTATGTAATGCCAGCTATCGTCATCATCATCAAATCAAACCATCAAGGGATGGCTAGGTGGTGCAGTGGGTAAAGCACTGGCCCTGAAGTCAGGAGTACCTGGTTCAAATTTGGTCTCAGGCATTTAATAATTACCTAGCTGTGTGGCCTTGGGCAAGCCACTTAACCCCATTTGCCTTGCAAAAACCTAAAAAAAAAATCAAACCATCATCAAATAGTAGTCGCTGATTAATTTTTCAACCATGATAATTCATAAAACACGGAGGAGTTGCAATCTCATGTTAGTGGAAGAATTACTTGGAACCATGAAATTATAGACTTTATTAATTACCAAAGGATCAATAGTTGCACGGGTCAGCTTTTTTGAAACAGAAACTTATAACTATTATCTATCAAAGACTTCCTACTTCTTTCCATTTGAAGTACCTAATTGACATTACTGTGGACTTAATCCTACCTGCTTATTAACTCCTTTTTTTGGCCCTAAGCAATGGTATCCTATGAAGAAATCAGCATATTAATTGTATTAGTATTGTATTTGGTCTTCCTTATGATTTCTCCCAACAAATGATAATAATTTTTTAAAATAGATATTCTTTTGGTGACTGGGTTTGGCCGAATTGCAAGTTCTACTACTTAGTCATTCCATAGCTGGATTTTTTACCTATTTTCTACATGCTTTCAAGACTGAATTCTCCACTTGTGTTTCAAGATTATTTCCTTGGATCTTTGGTATTCCTGCTTGATTTCACAGATGCTGGCCTCTACTGTTCACCTATCCCACACTCCATATCTATTCTGGTTCCTTAGATACTATGCTGTTTCCAGCCTTCTGTTCCACACACCAGTCATAGTTATTCTATGTTGGTACACCTCCATATATTGAGGGGTCAAGCAACACAGCTACCCTTAGGATTCATTTTGGTATGGTCTAACTTTCCTGTTTATTGGATTTTTTGGGACTTGGGGCAGTAACAGGACTTTCCAAAAATGCTCCAAAGATCATCTCAGGCAGCTCAGGTAGCCCTAACATTCAGTCTTGGCAAGTCACTCCTAACAACAACACTAATCCTTAACTGTTTTTTACTTATGTTGTTTCATTTAGGCTTTTGAAGAACATTATAAGGTAGTATAATAATAATAATAATAATAATAACTAAGTTAGGTACTATTATTAGTACTAAAATATTAAATTGAGACACAGATTAAATAATAGCATTTGTTAATTCATTGAAAGAGAGGTCTTGGGAAGGCATAATGATAAAGGTACGTTATTACTGCTTCTTTGTATTCATATCATTAGGAGAATTGCAGAATTTTAATGGCTGCCTAGTCTAATCCATACCTGAAAGAGAAGATCCCTTATAATATATCAACATATCCAGCAAATCTAGTTTTTCTATGAAGACCTCTAATGAGAAGGAACCTACAGACTCTTGAGGGAGACCTGTTCCAATTCTGGACCATTCTCATTTTCATGAAGTTTTTCCTGACATATGATCTAAATTTGTTTCTCTATCTTCCTTTCATTGCTCCTAGTTCTGCCTTCTGAAGCAAAACAGAACAAATCTAATTTATCTTCTACATATCAACCTACAGATACAGAAACTGAACTCATATACCTCCTGAGACTTCTCCAGGCCAGTTCCTTCAATTAACCCATTTACTTCTGGCTATTTCACAAATATGATATTTCATCTCTTAGTTCTGAGTATTTTATCTGGATGATCCTCATAGTGGAACGTTCTCCTTCCTCAGCTTTCTACAAGGCCTAACTTAAATTCCATCTTTTATAGGAAGCCTTTCTCAAGCCCTCTTAGTTCTAGTGACTTCTGTTATTTCTTCTTTATCCCATGTGTGTATGTACATATATATATATATATATATGTACATACACATATACAAAGAAGTATATACCTCAAGATACACACACATGTATATTTGTGTGTGTTTATTTGTGTATTGTCTATTCCATTAGATCGTGGACTTCTTAAGGGCAGGGACTACCTTTTTTCCTCTTTTGTCTACCCAGCAGTTAATATAGTGCCTGGTACACAACTGGAGTTTATTAAATAATTGTTGATTAATTAATTGACCATGAACTTTGCTATTATGGAAGCTTCTTTCTATATATTCTCAAGCTTATCAATATCTTTCCTAAAATATAGCACTAAGACTGAAGCCATACTTGAATAGAGAACAACATTAGTCTCATCTCCTTCTTCCTATGCCTCTCATATCATATCATTCATATATATATATATATATATATATATATGTATATATACACATAAAATTTGTTATTAGTGAATAAAAGTGAATGTTCTGTCTCTAAATTCTGGAAATCCATCCATTGAGACTATTTCATCATCTGTGTATTCCATATTCTACTCCAGACCTTGGAGCACCAAATCAATGCTTCTAGTCACCTCTTCCTTATAAGTTCCTAGAGTGCAGAATTTATCTCTAACAGCATAAATATAAAGTAAGTAAATACAATTATGTATAAAATAGTTAAATACAAGATCATTTAAGGAGGATACAAGTAGTTGGGGGGGGGGATCAGGAAAGTCTTCATGCCAACATTGCACCTTAAAGGAAGGGAGGGACTCTACAAGGCAGTCATTAAGAGGGAATACATTCCAGAGATGTGGTCCAGCCAGAGTAAACCATGGATCTGAATGATGAAGCATTCTATGTGAGGAATGGAGAGAAAGCCAGTTTGTCTGGATCAGAGAGCAAAAGAAGGAAAATAATATCCAATGAGTCTAGAAAGTTAAATTGTGGCCAGGTTGTGAAGGACTTTAAAAAGTTTATATTTTATCCTAGAGTCAATAAGGAGAGCCAGTGGGGTTGATTGAATAGGGCAATCAAATCTATGCTTAAGAAAAATTATTTCAGCAGCAGCATGTTATTTGGACTGGAGTGGGAAGAGGCTTGAGTCAGAGAAACCAGTTAGAAGCATATTGCAATAATCTAGGTGAGAGGTGATAGGGTTGTGAACTAAGGTGGCAGCTGTGTGAGTATATTCTTTCTTAGAAGTGTTAGAGAATATCAGTTTTCCCTGAGCTTCATTTACAAAGTTGTCATTTGACCACATGAGAAACGCTTTCTTCTTTCCCTCCTCCTTCATGTACTCACCCTCTCCCCAGATTCCCTCCCATTCATCAGTCCTGGAGACAATTTGAGCTTTATTTTTTCTGAACAGTGAGGAAGTCCAAAATAAAATTAATATCCCAGACTGTTAAATCTACTGTCCTTACTGCTCAGGAAAGTAGTAGTTAAAGGAAAAGTATTTGAGAAATTAAACAAGTTTGAGGTCTATAGTCCTTTGGTGAAATGACTTGGATGTTCCTCTCAGAGACTGGGATTAAGACTTGCATATAGATGCATTTCTTCACCCATTTATCAGTAATATATTATCCCACATAAGTTATTATACATTGTCTGTAGGTCTGTATGAATGAGCTGTAGATATACATAAATATGTACTTGCCAAAAGTTTTTATCTGCCTGTCAGATAAGAGTGGAAAAGGTGTGGAGCTCTTTGATTTTTTGATGGGCAAGAATCCAGAGGTCATTGTGGTATTTAAGGGTGTTATTGTTTCTGATGTTGCTGCTGTTGTTGATGTTAGTAATTTTATAATGTGAGTCCTGTAGGAGGTTGGCTGGCAGCTTGTCACTTGTTGTGCTCCAACCTGGGAGTGAATTTTGGATCAATGGTACAATAGATTGGTGAGGCTTCCTATTTGAGTTTTACTCCACAGTCTAGCTACAGCTGTCATCTTTTAGTAGTTCTCCTGTTGGTGTCTACTTGTCTCCCCACTCTTTAGGTTTTTGTAAGGCAAATGGGGTTAAGTGGGGTTAAGAGGTGAGCTGCCTTTCTAAGGGGAATGAACTCATCAGTTCCTGCTTTATTTTGGTGATAGTGCAGTTATACATTTTTGATATTTATAAGGGGGGGAGATCACAAATGAAAATTCATCAAACTAAAGTTCATCAGATTCAACAAAAGTTCATCAAATATTCATAAGCATTCATCAAAATAAGTAATTATGGTACCCAGAACTGTTCTAGATATTAGGAAAGAAAAAGAAAGTAAGAACAGGCCCCATGTTAAGAGTTAACATGCTAGTGAAATGGGATATAGACAGCACAGGCAAAAATAATTCTAGTGCAAGATAGAACAAGATGAATAAAGAGGGAAGATTTGAAGAGTACTATGGTCAGCTTAAGAAAGGAAAAATCATTTGCTGAATGCCTGGGCCTAAGAAGGACCAGAGAAGGTGATAGGTTTCAGAGCTTGAAGGGACCTTAGCAATATCATCCAGTTCACCAATTCCCATTTATTAGTTGTGTGAATGAACCCCTGAAGAGGTCACTATTATTATCTGTTGTATGCACACAAAAAATTCTTTAATAGTGGTACTTGAAGCAGTAAATAACTACTTATGAATATTATGAGGTATAATAAATTGCCCTGGGGGTTCAAAATATATTTTTGTTATTTTTATTCACAAAAGGGTTTTGTGGAATAAAAAACATTAGGACTGATTATAGTTTTATTCCTCATTTTACATATGAGGAAACTGAGGCTTAGAGAGAAGTTTTACTTGGACTTTACTTGGAGTTAAATATAGATATTTGGGGGGAAAGGAAGAAACTGAGTTAAAACTCTCAATAGATTTGGTCATGATTGTATAGATAGTAAGTAGGAGACATGAAATTTGGACCCAAGAGACCTAAAATTTGCATCTATACCCTTTTAAAAAAATATATTTATTTATTTTTGAATTTGACAGTTTTTCCCCCTAATCTTGCTTCCTTCCCCTCCACCCCACACAGAAGGCAGTCTGTTAGTCTTTACATTGTTTCCATGCTATACACTGATCTAAGTTGAATGTGTTGAGAGAGAAATCATATCCTTAAGGGAAAAAATAAAATATAAAGGATAGCAAAATTATATAATAAGATAACTTTTTTTTTAAAATTAAAGGTAATGGTCCAAATTCCACAGTTCTTTCTCTGGATACAGATGGTATTCTCCAACGCAGATATGCCAAAATTGTCCCTGATTGTTGCACTGATGGAATGAGCAAGTCCATTAAGATTGATCATCGCCTCTATCTTGCTGTTAGGTTGTGCCGTGTTCTTCTGCTTCTGCTCATCACGCTCAACATCATTCGTGCAAATCCTTCCAGGCTCCTCTGAATTCCCATCTCTCCTGGTTTCTAATAGAACAATAGTGTTCCATGACATACATATACCACAATTTCTTCAGTCATTCCCCAATTGATGGACATTTACTCAATTTCAAATTCTTTGCCATCACAAACAGAGTTGCTATGAGTATTTTTGTACCTTTTTTCATGATCTCATCCGGGTATAGAACCAGTAATTGTATTGCTGGATCAAAGGGTAGGCATATTTTTATTGCCCTTTAGGAGTAATCTCAATTTACTCTCCAGAAAGTTTGGATGAGTTCATAGCTCCACCAACAATGTATTAGTGTCCTAGATTTCCCCCATCCTTTCCAACATTGATCATTGTTCTTTCTGGTAATATTGGTCAGTCTGAGACATCCATACCCTTTTTACTGCATCAGGGAAGAGGCAATGTTTGGATTAGATTACAGAATTACAGTTTTAGAGTGGAAAGAGTCCTTAGAGGTCATGCAGTCCTTCATTTTTAGTTAAGAAAACTGAGCCCAGAGAAATTAATAACTTGTCTCAGGTCACTAATTATAATGAAAGAGGTGAATTTTGACTCAAAATCCAGAACTTTTATCTACTTCTGAACTGTTTTGATAAAAGACTATGATTTCAGCATTAGAGAACAGCAAATTGACAAATTTTACTGGAATATAGAGTACTTGGAAGGGATGTGTGGATGTGTGGAAATAAAGCTGCTAGAGGAAGAATGGATAATTGACTATCTGGAGCCGAATAAGTTTTCTGTAGATTTGAATGATTTTCCAAATTAAAAATATAGGTAATGCTGAATTAATTTTAAAGTTAACTTATAGGTATATTACTGTGTGTGTGACAGAGAGGAAATTCCTGTTTTTAACTTTGACCTTTACTTTACCAGTGTAACTTTAATTTTACACTATAAATTTAATCTGATAGTGTAAATTAATGATGCAATTCTCAGTTTAGCTACAGCACAACCACAATTAGAAGGCATCTTTTTAAACCAAATCTAGTAATTTCCTCTTCTTCTCATACAGACAAGAGGCATGTCCCATTTCTTCCCCTAAAACTTATTTTTTCTTCAAGATCATAAGGACATTTCCCAAGGTCTTACATAAGAAATGTCATGGTCATTTATTTATTTAATAAGTCTAACTAAAAACATGTGGAAGAGAGCACAGGGTGACCATTTTCTACCTTTACCATATGAAACAGGAGCAGAAAAGTATAAAATAGGTAGATTTTAGTCTCTTTTGTTTTAATGAAGCTACTCTTTAGGAGAAAAAATAGCTCTACTTTTAAAAGAGGAACCCATGTACTTATTTCTAGGAAGAAGACAAATGTTTCACTGAACAAGTTAGTGGATACGCTTAAAATATGGAATTTTTAATCCTGTTGTATTTTGTTTGATGTGCTTTATTTTTAATTCAGAACATATCTAGGAAGCAAAGAGGGCAGGCAGACTGATGTCTGAAGATCTCCTCTGTCAGGATAGAAAATTAGACATTTGATCAACCAGACTAGCTAAATAGTGGAAAGAAGACCTTTTATGATTGATGGATGGAGAATGAGCCAGTGTTAGCTTTTTCTTTTCTTTTTAGAATTAGGAATTGATCCTCAGACAGTTATGGATAGGCACTTGTATGGAAGAAGACTAGATGGCGATGTCATATGACTTTTTGCTGTTGCTGATGTTTATTAAATGCAGCTATGACACAATTGTAAGATTAAAAAGTAGGAATAAACAGTACCTGCTTAAAGATTTTAACAAAAGCAGTAACACTAGACATTTGATTAGGAATGTGCAATTCTGTGGGCTGCCATGTACAAAGAAGAAATTTCTCTATTTTGGTGAAATAGCTATTTGTGGAGCGAAAATCTCTCAATCTGAGATTCCATCAGATCATCAATATACTAGATATATCTTGAGGACTTAGACTGACCTATGGAGAAGCCCAACTTGATCAATCATAGACCAAAAGCTTTTTTCTATCTACATGACTTGAATGCGTTTCTAATAAGGGGGAGAGCAATTCCCTTGTTAAGGACTTCACTATTAAGATCCTTGTGACCTCTCTTTATTCTTCCATCATTTTTATGCCCCACATTGCCTTGATGATTACAGGACTTTGGGACATATTTCTCCATAATCAGCAAAAAATTATTTCTGGAAAAAAATTGAGGAACAATTTATTTCAAAACAACTTAAAATTTAGTACAAAGATTTTCAACTTTCAACCTTTTTAAAAAAAGTCATTGATTAATGTACTGATAGTTGTAAGAACTTTACCTTTTTACTTTAAAAATTTTTTTATTCTAAACTCAACTATTAAATAAAATGGGTATTCCATATACATAGATCAGAAAGACATGAAGCTTGCAAGTGTCTATCATGTGCAGCTCTCTTTTCTTTTTGAACTCTTGATCTTTGCCAAAAGGTTCAATTTAACCTGTGACTTTGAAAGCTGTTCTTGTCTGTGCTTCTTTCAGAATTTTCTTCTGTTCTCTTCTATGCATTTAAAACAGATACTCCATTTAAACAGATAGTTTCTAATCTTTTTTAATCTTTTTCTTTTCTTTTTTCCTACACTATTCTTATCCTCCATTCCCCATATTTAAGGGGAAAATATTTTAAATCCTTTAAACAAATACACAAGTCAAGGAAAACAAATATCCACATTGGTGAGGTCTGAAAATCTAATATTTTATACTGCATCTTGAGTCTGTCACCTCTCTGTCAGGAGCTAAGTAAACTTCATTATCTGCCATCTCTGCCATCTTGGTAAGTCTTTGCACTGATCAGAGACTTTAAGTCTTTTTTATATAGTTGTATACATTTTTCTCCTGATTCTGCTTGATTCCTTCTGCATCAATTCATACAAGTCTTCCCACTTTTCTCTAAAACTATCATTTTCATCACTTCTTAACAGTGTAACAATATTCAAGAATATTAATATTCCATTACTATTTTACACATTTCCAATTGATTAGAACCCTTAATTCTCTCTACTACAACCCAAATACCTTGTGGGGAGCCAACTACCAGTCAACTACTATTGATAGGGCAATCAGACTAGCTTATCTGAAGCAGCAAGACATCCTCAGGGTGAGGACAGAAGGTAGCTTGTGCCAAACAAGTCAAACTACCACACCACCTGTACTACTATTATTCCTCATACCTCAGTTTAGGCAGAACCCAAAGCCTTGGAGAAAATAATAATAGTTCCAGGATAGTGACCCCAAATATCATCTTGATATACAATCTCTATGGAGAGGCACCCTGGCAACTCCCTACAGGTACTATAGCAATAGGTGCTGAAGACTAGAAGAGAAAGTTTTCTTTCTGCCAAAGTCCAATGGTTCTGTCTAGTAATTTAGTTAATATAATTTTATCAGTAGAAATAGTATTAAAGAGTCATTAACATCAGCTTTGTAGTTGTACTCTAAGAACCATGAAACTTCTCCATGACTTTTAGCTGAAACCTTCCAGAAGTGTTATCTCTTCCATTAAGATGTGAACTTCTTGAGAGTAGGGAATCACTTACTTCTGTATTTATATCCCCAGCACATGGTATAGTGCTTTGCACATGGTATTTTGTAAAGGCTTCATTTTTTCTTTCATAAATATTGTGCTATATGTAAGTCCTCTTCATCTTCCTTTGATCTCTTTGGAAATCTCTTTTTTTGTTTATTTTTTATTTGTAATAAATATAACAAACTTATTTATGCCTTCATGTTTAAACAAAAGAGACAACATAGTATAATGTACAGAAGATTGGATTAAAAATCTAGATACCTAACTTCTGGTTCTGGTCACTAATTTTCTCTATGACCTTAGGCAAGTCATTCAATTTCTCTTGGTCTTAATTTCATTATCTAAAAAATGAGGAGCTGCTGGATGATATACAAACTAGATTCAAAATTCTGTAAGAAATAAAGTATTTTCTCCATAAAATGATTGGAGGACCCTGTCATATGAAATGATCTTTGTCTTTAATGGAGATGATAGTTCCAGTTCAGACATGCCACAGATATTATGTTTATTCTTCCTCATTTCATTCTATCTGCCTCTGGAACAAAGCAATAGGATAATTTTGTTCAAGGGAATCACATCCTTGGGAAAATGGTTGTCCACTTCCAATTTTTAAGTAAAATTTAAGAGGGAGGGAGGGGGACCTTTAATGAGAAAGACCTTGTGTCATTAGGGGAGCATCTTAAGAATTAATATGTGCCTCCAAATTGCTGAGCTCTCATCAAACATTGAGGTTCCTAAGATGCTGCCATCAAGGCTAAAAGATTCTCTTGTAAGCTTTTCCAGTGAATACTTCCATCCTTTGAGGAGTCAGCAGCACTAAATCATTGGAGGAGGGATAGTCACATTGCCTCCAAAGATAACAATAACGGCTGTATCTCAGCACAGCCAAGAAGCCCTATGCTAACTAACTTGTAAGATGGAACAGAAGAATAAGAAAGGGAAAAAAAATGCCTGTTCAGTGATTTGAAGGGATTATCTTCAGAGCAGAGGTAGGGAACTTTTTTTTTTAACTACCTTGTCAGCTCAGCATGCCTGCAGTTTAAACACAAGTGTGATGGTTGGCCTGTGCACTCCTTCACACTTCAGAGACACTCTCAGTTTCCTTCTCTCCTTCCATTTTAGCAGTGGGCAAGCTGAAACCTTTTGATCAGCCTGACTTTGCACATTACATGACTGAACTCGGGGATGCCAAACATCCTTGAGGAAGTTGACATTTGTGTACTTTGAAAAGAAAAAAAAGAAAAAGAGAAAAGTGAATCCCAACTGCTTCCTCCTGCCCATTTGATTAAGAGAGCATAAGTCAGCAGGAGAGGTGCTACTTTTAACAAGCAGGGGTGTGCAGCAACTGATTGGTATCTTTCTTTGAAAAAAATAGAAAAGATTGATGTTAAACAACACTAATCAGAGTTGATTACAGGGACTGAATGAATTCATTGATGGGAAGGATTCATGGTTTCAGAGACAACAAAAGAGATTAGATAATTGTTGAGGGAACAGCATATGGGATAATATATGAAGTTAGACTAAATACCCTAGCTAGGGCCTCAGATACTTACTAACTGTGTGATCCTGGGCAAGTCACTTAGCGCTGTTTGCCTCATCTGTAAAATAAGCTAGAAAAGGAAATGGCAAAAAATTCTAATAGCTTTGCCAAGAAAACTCCAAATAGAGTTTTAAAGAGTCAGACAGCACTGAAAAATGACTGAACAATCTTTCCTTTTCTGGTATTTATGGAAAGCATACTGGACTTGGAGTAAGGAAGGCTTGAGTTCAAATCCAGTCTCAAATACTTAATCACTTTATGACTCTGGGCAAGTTTCACCAACTATCTGTTTTCTCATTGTAAAATGGCAGGATAAGATGTACTGTTTTTAAGTTGTTTGCAAATTTCAAAACTCTATTATAAATATTAGCTAGCATCATCATCATTTGTGGATCAATTCCTCTTATTATTTAATCCTTACAGTTCCATACATATTATATAGTTACTACAACATAGTTACATAATATAATTATAATTATATATATAATATAATATAGTTACATAATATAATATAACATAATATAATATAGTTACTATTTACAAAGTATGAACTTGTCATAGGTATGAACTGGATATGAGCTAGATGTCTAACCCAGGTTTTTGTGTATGTTTAAGGAACATATTAATGCAGTTTCATTTTCTTCACAAATCCCAACTATGGACTTCCATCATGAATAGCAATAGCAGAGGCCTATACCCTAAAAATAAAATATTTAGTAAGTGGATATAGGCATTTACACCTTCCCCTTGTGTCTTTTTTACAAAGTTTGAAGTCTGTAGACAAGATGTGACTTTCTTCTATTCCTTCTTTGGCCCACTAGTGAAATCTGTTTGGCTTTAATTCATGGACCTCAATGACCTTTAAAGAGGTGGGATGGAAGATGCAGACATGAACTCAGTTCCCTGGAGAGAGTAGGTGCATCCCTTTCAGGGAACTATATCAGCCCTTAGAAAAGAAGTAAATCAGTAACTCAATGGAAACACAGAAAGAAGGAAGAAATCATCACCATATGGATGGTAGCACAATTTGACATGTGAAAAAGCAACAATGGCCTTTGTACAATAAGTCATAAGGAAACCTAAAGAAAGATGGGACTCTTACCAGAGGAACAACTGTGAATTGTTCCTCCTTGCATAAGTCATATTCAGGATAATGCTATGAGTCTGGAAGACTATATATTTCACTATAGGAAAAACAAGTTGTCTGGAATGTTTATAGGCTTCTGAGCCTTCACTTCTGAGTGAACCAGTATTGATTCTCACTGGGTCAAATAAAACCTGTCCTGGGTAGTCATGGTTTTGCTAACCAGAGTGCTTGAATTGTTGCTCAGGCCATATAAGGAGACAGAAGCTGCTGGAAACTCTAGAGAGAGGGGTCATTAACTACAAAGGTAACTATTAGGAAACCTTCAAGATTAAGCCTAATTAGTGTGAGGCCACAGTTCCAAGTATTCAAGTTCTCTCATCATCTTCTGTGACTTTATTTGTTTCACTTGTATGAATTGTATTATATAAGAATAGAAACATCTCATTTTGTTTAGATGCTAAATTATTAAGAGAAAGGGTCATTGCTAAAAATTCCCTGTGTATGAAGGAAATGATCAAAGGAAAAATCAATGAAGTATTTTTCCATCCCAGTCATTGTTTCTTAAGAATGCCCCTTTACCACATCTCACCCCCCAACTATTGTACCAGGAAGAGGAAAAGATTGATTTAATGTGCTATAAATTTGACCTATGCAGTCCTTCAAACCATGTTCCTGTTGGGGGCACAGGATTTTCCATAGCTGTTCCCTTCCATAGTGCAAACAACCATCTATCTATCTCATTATTCAGTTCTAGTTGTACCCCTATCTCAAATCCAATGGCTCAGGGGAACAGTCCCCTCTAATGATTGTGGAGAATCAGAGGTAGTTTCTCTAATCTATCCTTCTTGCCCTCTTTGCTTTTATTTTCTATTTATAGTTCCTTCCCTTACTTCACTGATAGGAAGGGTTTGTGAAGGGATATAAATGCTAAACCCAGGAGTTTAGGGAGGGAGACTGAGGTTGGGGTATAGGATATAGACCTGTACTTCAGGAAAATCTATTTTGGCAACTGATGGATTAGAGTAGGGAGAGATTTGAGGCAGAGAGAGATAAACGAACTATTGTAGCAGTAGTAGGCATAGGGTGATAAGGAGCTGAACTAGGGCGGTAATGTTGTAAGTAAAGAGAAGTTGACTTATTTGGGAGATATTGTAAAGATAGAACTGACAAGATTTGACCACGGATTAGATATGTACATTCAGTGTAAGATAGGAGCCCATCATACCATCAAGATTGCAAGGTGGGTGACCAGGAGGATGATGGTACTCTTGGCACTGAGAAAAGCGGAAAAATGGGGATTTTTTTAAAGGGGAAAGGTAGTATTTCTGGTTTGGTCATGTTGAGTTTGAGATGTCTTTGGGTTATCCAGTTGAAAATATTTGAAAGTGATGTGACAATATAGTTCAGATAGCTAATTAATCCTCTTCACAATGATTATTATTGAACCTATAGAAATTGATAAGGTAGACCAGAAAGAACATGTAGAGAAGGAGAAAAAAAAGAGGGTTCAGGACAGAGCCTCAGGGTACACCCAGATTTAGTTGGGGATAAAACCCTTAAGCAGTTATACAAAGATGATTAGTGAGTGTAGCTTCCACTGATCTTGTTCTCCCACAAAATACACTGTGTGATCACCAATAAAGTCATTCAACTTGGAACTATTGGATATATCAGATCTGAAAAACTTAATGAAGTAGGAAGTACGGCCCTTATAAACTCCTTAAGAGAATTAGGAGTCAAGGGACCAGGGTTCAAATCATCTCTCTTCCACATATTACCAGTGTGACCTTATGCAAGCCTCAGTTTAAGGGGTTGGAATAGATGACCATTAAAGTTTCTTTCCACTAGAAAGATATAATCCTAAAGAACAGATTTCATTTCTAGTGCCAGGCAGAAAAAATACCTTTGCTGTTTGGAATTTCAGAAGCAATTGGGGACTTAATATTGGCATTCTTACTGCTGTTTACTGGCAGTAACCATAAGTAAGGGGCAGCTAGGTGGCACAATGGATAGAATACTGGCCTTGGAATCAGAAAGATGAGAGAGTTTAGGCTCAGATACTTGACTCTGACTAGCTGTGTGACCTTGGGCAAGTCACTTAACCCTGATTGCCTCACATCCAGGGCCATCTCCAATTGTTTTGATTCATATTTGACCATTAGATCCAGATGGTTTTGCAGGAGAAAATGGTGATTTAGCACAGCTCCCCTCACTCTAATCCAATTCACACATGTGTCATGGCATCACCTCCCTGATGTTGTGATCTTCTTTGAAAATGAATAAGCATTAGACCATGAAAAAAAATCACTCATACTTTTTTGGTCTCAATTATGATCTCTGTTAGAATTAATGCATTGATCTTTTTCTAGTTATAAACTTATATGACTCCAGAATGTTTTTAGTCTAGGAAACTCAATGGTCACTCTTCATTAATGCTCTATCATTTCCAGCTTATCACTGAAGAAAAGTTTAGTCATCTACTAAAAATGGATTGGACAATGTGCTGTGTAAAAAAAAAATCCAAAACATAAAATACAGACTCAATCCTCAGTTTTACTACTTATTAGTTTTGTGACAATGAATAATTTATCTCAGCTCCCTAGACCTCAGTTTCTTATATGAAAACTTATAATATCACTTGCTCTACTTATGACATTGTAAGAATCAAATAGTTTATCAACAAGCAGTTTATTAAATACTTAATATGCTCAAGGAGCTGAACTGGGCACAGTGGGTCTAGGTCTGAAATCAGGAAGCCTCCTCTTTGTAAGTTCAGATCTGATCTCAAATATTTAGTAGCTGGGTGACCCTGGGTAAGTCACTTAGTTCTATTTGCCTTAATTTCATCATCTATAAAAATGAACTAGAGAAAGAAATGACAAGTCACACTAGTATCCTTGCCAAGAAAATGCCAGCTGGGGTCATGAAAAGTCATACCTGACTGGTAAATGACTGACTAAACAATAATAAAGAGCTGTGTTAGATTCCAGGAATACAAAAACAAAAGGAAAGTTTACACAGAGAAAAGGAAATCAGAAGGAAAACTATAAGCTATTAGCAAGTAGAGGGATCAAGAAAGATCTCTCAGAAACCAGTGCTTAAGATGAGCTTTAAAGGAAACTAGGTTTTCTATGAGGTGGAAGTGAGGTGTTCCCTTCCAGACATGAGATTGGGGCTAGGAGATAGAATGACAGGTCATGTATTGATATGAAATAATTTTTATATATAAACATCCAGTTTGACAAGAATGAAGAATAATGGGATTTAGAGAGTTACTATTATAAATACATCTCCAGAAAGGTAGATGAGCCAAGGCCTAAGCATTTTAGTTTTTTCTTCCACAGATAAAGAAGTCATAAAAAAAAATTTAAGGAGGTGAATGAGATGAGCAGATCAGTGATTTAGGAATTTCATTTTGGAGACAGAGTGGAGGATGAATTGGAGATGGGACAAATTGAAAACAAAGAAATCAAGAAGTAATCTGTGAGTGGAGAGAAGGGATTGGATAGGAGATGTGATATCAGAATTAGAAAAATTGGGCAACTGATTAAACATGGTAAGTGAAGAAAAGGGAAGAGTCAATAATGGTGATGATGATGGTAATGAAGAGGAATTAATCTTTTTCTGACTTTGATGTTCTTAATTTTGCCTGTAGTGTGAAACCAAAAGGTTTATTATATCAAATCAGATGTGGAAATTGTTGGATCTTTGCAATGTAACAAAGCATCTAATCTTCATGTGTTTTTAAATTTTGAATAAACGTAACCTAGTCTTCTGTGTGCTACCAACAGCTGTATTTTTTTTATTGGAAAGGCATACATTAGAGTTTTAGGGTTTTGCACATTTATTCCTTTTTACTGTAACTAAAGATAGTTACAGTAAAAAAAGGAGGCCTATGGAACCTCACACAAAGATATGAGCTCAAAGTCTAAGTATATTCTCTTGAGTGCCTTAGTATTGATTAAGTAAAACTAGAGAGAGAGGAACACTTTCTTGCAAATTTAGGGTAATTTAGGGTAAGAGAATGATTCATGTTTAGAAAAATCAGTGGAGCAAAGAAATTGAGAACTGGAATTTAGAAAATCTCAGTCCTGCTCTTTGCTCCAAATCTTAGATTATACTACACTACTTTTATCTATACCTACAGGAAATTTTGAGGACATAACAGAATTATTAGTAGGTCAGGTTTTTAATCACTTTTAAATATTAACTCTATTGCTTACTTTAAAAAAATAAAACATTTTCTATGTTTATTAGGGCACTCGATGTTTTGTACAGCTGCAAAGTTTACTATTAATAACAAGTTGTTTCTAAGTGCTTCATCCCTAGGAGCTCAACGTACTTGACAGACATTATCATTAATCCTTATAATATCTACAGAGGGTAAGAAGGTGCTTATTATTTTACAGATAGTGAAACTAAGACCTGAGGAAATAGAGCATTTTGCCAAAATCACCCAGTAAGCCAGTAGTATAAATAGCCCAGAATACATCAGATCCTTAAAATTCTCAGACCATTGTTTTCTTTTAACTTTTGTAACAATGCATCTTATACAGACTGTGTGCAAAACTATGGTCTCCTGAATCACCTCTATAAATTTGGTAAATAATTTCTTGAAAAATTGTTATATGCTTCTAACATATGCAGTTGGTACATAGTGATAGGGCATATAAAGAACCATCTGTGCCCTTGATGAACTTATTCAGCAAATATATAGTACCTATTTATTATAGGTAAGGAACCATGTCAAGGTCTAGAGATGCTAAGAAAAAAATATCACCCCTTCTCCAGAAATTTGTAGTCATATGGAAGGTGAAGGAAAACAGAAGGAGAAAGACACATTAATGTTAATACACTGTAGAATGTACAAATATAAAGAAGTCAAATAGAATACTGTGAGGCAAAGATGAGTGCTACATGGGGAAATTGAGGAAGGTTTAAGATTAGGAACAAGATGCTAACTAGTCTTTCAAGAAAGAATTTTAATCAAGATGAAGGGAAAGTTATTTGTAAGCTTTTGCAAACCCATCATAGGGCAAGATAAGATCAACGAATTCTAGCTTGTCCAATTTGACTATGTTAGAGGATGTTAAGTAGAGTAGTATAACATAAGATTGTAAAGGTAGTTTAGAACCAGATTATGAAGGCTACTAAATGCCAGACTAAGAAGTCTATTTTATTCAGTAGACAGTGAGGATCCAATTAAGCTTTTTAAACAGAGGCCTGCACTTCAATAAAATTATTTTTACATAATAATGAAGGATGAATTGTAAAGGGGGAGAGACTGGTGGCAGAGACATACCATTTAAGACTTTCTTACTATCCTTGGGCTAGAGATAGTGCTGTTTTGGACTAGGGTAATGGAAAAATGGAAGATGTACCTGAGATATATTTCAGAATTAAAATTGCTAGATCTTGAAAACTGATAGGAAATGGGTGTTACAAAAGAGAGAAAACCAGATATGATTGAGATTTCACATATGAGTGATTGAAAAAAAGGATGATACTATCCATAGAAATAGAGCAGGTGATGATACTGGGCAAAGATGGTCTGTTTTAAACATATTGAGTTGGAGACCTTAGCAGAGCAGGTCTAGCATAAACCTGAAAATATGAAACATAAACTTAGGGGAAAGGATGGGATTGAAGATGAGCTTTAGGAATCATCTGCAGAGATCATAACTGAAACCAGGGTAATCAGTGAGATTACCAAGGAATGGGATGGAGGATGGGGGAGGAGAGGAAGAAGAGGGAGAGACAGAGATGAGAGAAAGAGAGGGAGGGAGAGGGGGAGGGGGGCCAGAAGAGAGATATATATAGAGAGGGAAGAGGTGGAAAGAGAAAAGAAGAGAAGAGACAGGGGGAAAAGAAGTGGGCCAAGGATCTTGGAAAATGTCTATACTTGGAAGTTAAGAGGAGAGTTAAGGGACAGGATGTTGGATGGAAAGAGCCATATCACAGAAAATCAGGAAGAAGAAAATATCAAAATAAGCCTTTATTTTTCTTTTCTGCAATGCTATCCACCCCCCCACCCCCCGGGGAAGAAAACAGGTGAGACTTGAGGGACTTTAATCCAGTAATAAGTCACCTTTGATTCAAATTCATAAAACTTGTCCAGTACTAAAATCTCATGCACAAAGACCAAAAATGAAACCCTGCCTTTCTGCCATTAAATCTTTCCTCTTAACCTGCCTCATTCTTCCTGTATGTGAAATAGGGAAAATGATACCTGCTCTCTTATGATATTGAAAGTGAACAAGTTACTATTTGAAGAATACTTTGAACTGAGACAAATTATTTTATATAAGTAGACTACAATATTTTAAAATTGTATTGCTTTACCTTCCTTTATTTTTCTTTTCCTGAAAAATTGCTTTTACAGAATGTCACATTAGGCCATGAGTTTTCCCCAATTCGGCCTTATCTAAAACCTGAGGCAGATAATAATTGGTGCTGGTTTTCAATTTATGCCTATACATATTTTTTTAACTGAAGAGGAACCAAAATTTAGAACCCATTATTTTCAAAACAATATGGTATATTAAAATTCCACATCCTTGACATGACTCTTCAAAAAATTTAGCATTGAAACCCTATAAAATTATATATGATATCTAGGTTCACAGAATAAATAGAATTTTATGATCAGAAGAGACTTTACAGATTATTTAGTTAATTCCTTAATTTCCTACATGAGGAAACTGAGACTCAGGGTAGTTAAGTGACTTGCTCAAGTTTTAATACTTTGGGGAAGGGAGGGTCCCACAGATGATGTTTTCATCATTTCCTTCTAAAGCAGTCAAATGTTTCAAAAGAGAAAATAAAATTGGAAATGACTATAGAGGTTTTGACCATGGCTTAAAGCGTAGGGATGCCAGACCAAGAAGTCTTTTTATTCAGCTCCTTAAGGAGACGGACTGTTTTAAACCATTTTAATATGCCCAGCCCTTAACATAGTTCCTGGCACAAAGTAATTGCTTAATCAATAATAGTTGCCTGCCTGACCAAATATGGAGTATACCTAACAAGAACCGATAAAAATATATTTGCCTGAAATCATGCAACTCTAATAAAAAAGACTTTAAGATAAAAAGAGGTAAGGAGAAAACTGCCTAGCAAATCTACCAAGATAGATAAAGAATAGTTATAAGGTAGGAAGAAAAATAATAGTGGAGAGATTCAGAAATTCACAGGTGAAAAAAAATCCACAAAAGGACTCACCAATAAATCCTGTGATTTCAGATGTCTATAAATAAATTTATAAAATCCTTGCTTACAAAAAGGGAAAATGGATACTCTGAGGCAAAAAAAAAAGAAAAAAAATTATCTCACTGATGTCATTGAGACTTGTTGGGAAAAGAACAATGATTTGGATTATGGTTCCATAAGAGTACAGGAAGGTAAAAGTTTTAGAGATGCATTATATTTTCAGCAGTGTAAGATGTTCCTAATGTAGAAACTTAGTCTACCAATTGTAGCTGTTTGCAAGAATTGCCTAAGAGCATTGAGAATGAGGTCTATGATCACAAAGATACAGTATGTCAGAGACAGGACTGAATCTACATTTTCCTGACTCTGATGTCATGCCTTTATTTACTCCACTTCTATTAGCCTTATAAATTAAGAATCTATATCCTCATGTAAAAAATTCTGAGAAACAGAAGCCTGATGGAGATCACTGAGGACAGAAATAGAAGGGATATTCTTATCAGTTGTTGTTGTTCAGTCCTATCTGTCTCTTCCTAACCCCATTTGGGTTTGTTGTTGGTGTTTTTTTTTTGGCAGAGATATTGAAATGGTTTGCCATTTCCCTCTTCAATCTATTTTACAACTGAGGAAGCTGAGGAAAACAGGTTAAGTGGCTTGCCCAGGGTCACTTAGTCTGTTAAGAGTCTGAGATCACATTTGAATTCAGATCTTCTAATTCCAGGCCTAATATTCTATCCATTGCACCACTACCTGCCATTATCATCAGAGACCTGGACTAAAAAAAAAAGTAGTCTAGAAATCAATTAACTAGTAAGCATTTATTGATCCTACTATGTGCCAAAACTCTTCTAGGCATTAGGGCTTCCATGACAAATGAAATGGCATCTGCCCTTGAAGACCTGACATTCTGCCAGGGTAGGCAACATGTATGCACAAAGTAAACTAATTTGGCAAGTGGGGAGAAGTTTTGGGAAAAGATCACAGACTTGGACAGAGATATGAAATAATGATGGCAAGAAACCTTAGTTATCTGGACATTTCTCCCCAAGCAAAGCCTCTAATAATTGCTTGATTTGTCTTAATGATTATTTTATGCTTCAAAAAGTAGAATTAAAGATCTACTCTAGATTCAATTCTTAGCTGCAAAAAGGAACTAGTTGCCAGTGATAGAAATAATGAGTATATTGGGAAGAAGTGATGATATTAAAATTTGGAACAGAATTTACAGGAGAAGAGATTAGGAAAATCTATCATAATCTTATAACTGTGTAAAATCAGAAAAGATTTATCAACCCATTAAAAATATTAAAAGCATGAGAGCATGCAAAACATGTCTTGGACTTTTGAGAAGAGTTATTAAAACAGATATGGATGTGTCTAGTAGTAGTACCAAAAGTTGGAGAGAGACATAGATTTGCTAAAAGGAAGAAAAGGTATTTAAGGGAATATGTTTATGTAAGTATTACAAGATGGAAAGGACTTAAAACATTCTACTCTTGTTGAAATGATTTCTACAGAGTAAATTGTTAAGGGCAAATTTACCAGTGGCTTAACCAATGACTCTGGACACAGCACCCTCCAACAATATGTACTTTCCACTTCTTCATTCTTTGCTCTCAAGGTATAACCCTTTGCAAACATCAACTTTGGAACACTCCCTTGTGATTATAGATGCAGGAGAGAATCTTATTCCTCACTTCTACTGTTTCTGTCCCATTGACAGAGCTACCTGAGAATTCTAGTTACAGTGGTTTTGTCACTACTTCTACCTTATATACCCCATTAAGTCAGCCATCTTCCATATTTAAGCTAGCCCTTTAAGGAACAAGTGTGCCTATTGACTTCTTTTTTAAAATATTTATTTATTTTTATTTTTTTCATCCATATGCACTTGTATATTTTTTAAGTTACAAAATTTCCTTCCACTCTCCCTTCCCACACTTCTCTCCTCAGTGGCAATCTGGTTAGCATTGTATATGCATATTTTTGATAAACATGTTTACAAATTAGTCACTTTCAGTATGAGGAATTAAGATTAAGGGAAAGAGATATATAAGAGATAACTTTTATAAAGCATTCATCAGATTCTTAAGGATTTTGTTTTTGTATTTGTTTTGCTTTGTTTTTCTTCCTTTGGATGGGGATAACACTGTCCATAGCCCGTCTACTACAGTTGTCCTAGTTCTTTGAACTTCTGAGAGAAGCTGCTTCCATCAAGGTTGATCATCTCCCAATGTTGTTGTTAATGTGTACATTGGTTCTGCTACCTTTGCTCAGCATCAGATCCTGTAACTCATCCATGCTTCTCTGGAATCCGACCATTTATGGTTTCTTATAGAATAATAATATTCCATAGTGTTCATGTACATAACTTGTTTAGGTATTCCCCAATTGATGGGCATCCCCTCAATTTTCAATTCTTGGCTACTACAAAAAAGAGCTGCTATGAATATTTTAGAACACAAGGAACTTTTACTATTTTTATGCTTTCTTCTGGATATAGGCCTAGGATTGGAATTGTTGGGTCAGTGGCAATTAATATTTTTATTGTTCTTTGGGCATAGTTCCATATTGTTTTCCCAAATGATTAGATCCGTTCACAATTCCACCAGCAATGCATCAGTGTCCCAGTCCTCCCAAACCTCTCCAATATTGATCATCTTCCCTTTTGCTCATCTTGGCCAATCTGATAGGTGTAAAGTGATACCTCATAGTTATTTTAATTTGTATTTCTCTAATCAATAATGATTTGGACCTTTTTCAATATGATTATATATAGCTTTAATTTCTTAATTTGAAAACTGTCTATTCATATCTTTTGACCATTTGTCAGTTGAGAAATGACTTGTAACCTTTTAAATTTGATGTAATTCTCTATATATTTTGGAAGCGAGACTTTTATCAGACTCCTAGTTGTAAAGATTGTTTCCCAGTTTTCTGCTTTCCCTCTAATTTTGGCGACATTGCTTTTATTAGTGCAAGACCTTTTCAATTTAGTATAGTCAAAATCATTCATTTTGCAGTTTATAATGTACTCTAATTCTTGTTTGATCATACATTTATTCCCATTTTGTAAATCTGATAGAGTATTTCTTGGTCTATTACTTATGATGTCACCCTTTATATCTATATCCTTTACTCATTTTGACTTTATTTTGGTAAGGGTATGAGATGTGGGTCTGTGCTTAGTTTTTGCCATACTATTTTCCAGTTTTCCCAACAAATTTTGTCAAATAGTGAGTTCTTATCCCAGAAGCTGATGATTTTGGGTTTATCAGCTGTAGATAATCCACTGATCTATTACTCTATTTCTTAACCAGAACCAGGCAGTTTTGATGACTGTTGCTTTATAGTATAGTTTTGGATCTGGTAGAGCTAGGTCACCTTCCTTTATATTTTTTTCATCAGTTCCCTTGCTATTCTTGACCTTTTGTTGCTCCAGATGAATTTTTATTACTATTTTTTCTAACTGCCTTATTGACTTATGTTTACTACTAATGAATATAGGAAATAACAGTGATGATAGAAGGAATCAATGCCCATCAGAAGCATACATGGACTCATTTGCTGGTTTCCACAAAGGAAATGGAATTTGACCTTCTTTTTGCCCAGAGGAGAGGCAGATATGTGTGAAAAGCAGTCAGTTGGTAGACCCAAACCGTTTTTTAAGCTCTACTGCAATCATACCACCATTCACTATGGTTAGAATAGAAGAATTATCACATGTCAGATGTCTGATATCCTAAGTAGGTTTTCCCACACTAATTTTGCATTGTTAATTTAGAATATCCCCAGGAAAAAGCAGATAACCTTGTTTGTAATGTTTAATCTTCTTGGCTTCAGAGCATAGTGACCAGCTTCTGGAGAGTTTGTATTCTGGACACATGATTATTTTATGTTTTCACTTGAACTAAAACTCAATAGAATACAAAGCCCACTGAAGGTAGGGACTATTTTACTATTGCATTTATTTATATCAGGGCTGTCTAAAATGCAGTTTGTTGGGTGCAGTCCATTCTGTAATTTTATGTACAACCCCCCCCCCCATCCTGGGTTTACTATTCAATGCTTTAGTAAACGAAGTTGAGCTACAAAGAGCTCACACTGAAATGGTAAATCAAAATATATTGCCTTTTTTTCCCATAAAAACTTTAAAAGTAAGGTTGGAGCCCTGATATAGTTATTTAAGGTTTGCAAAGCACTACAGATATATTATTTCATGTGAGGTACTATTATTATCCTCATTTTACAATAAGAAAACTGAGACTAAGAGAGATTAGGTGACTTGCTCAGGATCATACAACTATTAGGTTGTTATACCTTGAAAGAAAAGTCTGAGGAAGGATTCAAACTCAGATTTTTCTTTAAGTCCAGCACTCTGTCCTCTGTGCCATTTAACTACCTAATTTTCTCTTCACAACCCCTGTGCCTGTTATAATACTTTACATATACTAAGTACTATATAAATATTTATTGGATTCATGTATAGAATTCTGATATTTATTATTGGAAGCTACATTTTAAAAATCCGACCCTCATTTTATAGCTGAGGAAACTCATACCCTAAAGTTTAGTGACTTACCCAAGGTCATCCAGGTAATAAGTCACAAGCAAACCCAGGTCTTCTGATTTCAAATCCAGGAATCTTCTTGTTATATACTCTTAGCTTTCCTAACATATATATGAATGTGTATATGTATATATATATATATATATACATATACATGACTTTTAGAAGTCATGTTTCTCCATAAGAGTTAACTTTAATGTTTTCTCTTTCTCTTTGAAAATATATATTAAAAGGAACACTCAAAATAAGCATAATCCAAAACATTTTGTGAAATCCAAAAGCCCTTTTTGAATATTTGGTCTGGGAGGAAGCTTGTTCTCAATGTTATTGCTCATAACCCCTGACTGTACTAAAACATTCATCTACCTAGGAGATAGAATTCTAGAATACTGAACATAATTTTGGCTGAAGACATTTTTTGTTAGTAAAAAGGGAACTGGCAGCCCAGTGGACACTTTGTTGCTACAGGTTAGAGATTTGTACTCAATGCAGTTTTAAGCAACATAAAGAAATGTGTTTATTGAAAATGAGAAAGAATTTTTAGCATGCATGGCTAAGCTACCCTTTAAACTGGGAAATAGGGTTACTTTTAATGATACAGTACATCAGAGTCAGAAGAAGCTGCCCTCAGCAGATGGACAGTATTAAAAAAATACAAAGCTTCATTTGCATTTGAAATATTTTAAGTTCTTCATGATGTCCACTGAAAGCTTGGTGGTCCTTGTTTGGGCAGTACCTCATTTCTGGCATCAAGTATCCACTACATCCAAGATCCATGAAAAATATGCATGGCATCCTTTTCTCTCCCAGAAAGAAGGAAGGGGAAAGGTTATGCATCCTAGAAATGGGTAATCATTCCAATGCCAAGCTCCACTACATATTATTGCATTTAATGAGGATCTGGTTGGAAAATGTTGTTGGATAACTCAGGACAATTCAGCCAACCAGAAATGAATATCTCTTCACTTCCATGATGAATAGTATGTATTGAACATGGATCCATTAGTTCTACCATATTTTGAAAGGAGATTTTGAAGGGGATTTTTTTCTCATGAATCTGTACTATCATGGTTTTATTTTAGGAACCCTAAGTGGTGTAGTGTGAGAGTACAAGATGTGGAGTCAGGGAGGCATAAGTTTAAATCTGGCATCAGACTCTTACTAACTTTGTGATCTTTGTCAAGTCACTTAATCCCCTTTTGCCTCAGTTTCTTTTTCTGTAAAATGGGGGGCAATAAAAGCTGGCATATAGCCAAAACTATGTAAATGTTAGCTGTCATTATTAATTGTATTATCATAATTCAGCTTTAAAAATAATAAAACACTATAAATCATTATATCCCTCTTCTGTTTAGACCTTTAAAGTTTATGGAGATTTCTTTCATCACAACAATTTTATGAAGTAAGCTGTAAAACTATTATTAGACCTATTTTACTGATGATGAAAATGAACCCGAGAAGATTTAAGTGACCTGCCCCAAATCATACAGCTAGAATTTGAACTCAGATCTTCTGATTCTAAATTCAGTGTTCTTTCCTATCCCATGAGTCAGCTAAGTGGCAAAGTAGATAGAGTGTTGGGTCTACAGGCAGGAAGACCTGCATTCAAATCCAGCCTCAGGTACTTCTCAACAGTGTGTCCCTGAGCAAGTCATTTAACCTCTGTCAGTTTCCTCAGCTGTACAATGGAAATAATAAAATTGCCCCTTTACTTGTTTCTGAGGATAAAATGTTATAGCATGGTGTTTGGCACTTAGGAAACACCTAATAAATGTTTATTTCATTCCTCTCAATGGGAGTGCCATTTATATGGTGGCCATAGTTGTTACAGAAATAGTTTGTCAAAGTTCTATTCTTAAGTCTTTCTACTTACATGGAAAAATAATCAAAGGAGAAAGCACTGCGGCTCAGTGGAATATATTGAGTTGACTTTATACCTTTTAATGGCAACCTCATTCTCTTTGAAAGGATTCTAGAATTGAACTTTAGGGATGAGATTCCATGTGCTTTAATGTTGAAATTCTTGAAATTCTTCCTCTTCCCCTTTTTTCTCTTGGTCTCTTTCCCTCAGTCCTTTCTCTCCCCTCTTTCTCTGAGTTTCATGAAAATTCATTTATCTGTGACATTTAAAAACTCTGTCTGAGAGGTGTCTGGAGCTGAGGCCGGCTGCGTACATCAATAGTTTCTTAGAATCTGGCACTCTGTCAATATTTGGGGGGGGCCTCAGTAACAGCACTTAGATGCAGTGTCTGCCAGCCAACATGCTCTTAGTGTCTCAGTAATGAGTTTGAATGGATGGATATTAGTACGTCAGTTCCTTTCACAATGGGTGTTGCTTTGGAGACAGTTTATAGGTGCCTTGATTTTTTTTTCCTCTCTGCCCTATACTTCCTGTTTATTTGATGTCATTTATATATTTGTGAAATCATAGGAATCTTCAAAATATTTTTTTCTAGAGCCAGAGGTAAAGAAGATCTTTGTATAATCCAGATTTTGGGGTTATTGTGGATAATATGTAAGAGTACCTGATTAATGAGAATATCTTTAATTATATAAATAGGTTCTTTTTTTGTTTTCTTAATATGTACCAAATAAGAAAAAAAACTGTCATTTTGTGGAAATGGGGTTTATTTTTCCTAAGACCTTTCAGCCTTCTTTCATAAGGTCTATAAAGCTCATATTCAATAAAGATTGAAGGTAGTTGAAGGTAATTTTTGAGGTGTTTCTATAGAATACTCATACTTATTGCTGTTCTCTTTTCATACTTCCAAATTCTCCTGAATTATCTTTATAGATGACTTGTTAATAAAATAATCATTCTAAGTAATGAAGATCAAGCAAAGTAGATATTTTCCTTATTATTTCAGAGATGGCATTTGCTCATCCTCTTTGAAGCATTTAACTTAGTGCTTCCTTGGCTGGGGGTGTGGCATAGTTCTGGAGTGGAACAGTGCAGTGTTATTGAGAGTTCACTGAACTGCCAAGGTATGAATCTCACCAGGGATGAGTCCAGAAGATCTTATCTGACTTTGATATCCCTAATCCAACAAGCCTAAGGGAGATAAATAGGGTTCTAAGGAGTGGCTTGGGCATTTCTTTTATCTAAAAGCCCATCTATGAAACCCTAGAGCTTTCAAACTAGGGGCAACCATCCAGTGGGCCAAGAATGACTCAAACTCACTAGTTCCTCCCATGTCACCTTTCCAATGGCACCCCTCTGAATATCTCAGACTGGATTCCCTAGTTAGACCTCTAGAATTCAAATACTTTTTCTTCACTTCTTGACATCTGGCAGTCTCTAAAATTTATATGCCACAGAAGACTAAGATTCCTCATGCAGAACTCTTTAATCTGGCAGTTAAAGGATCATAGAGTTCTAGATCTAGAGTTTGGAAATAATCTTGTTTCTCCCTCTCAATTTATAAATGAGCTATAGCTCTCTCAAAATCTGAGAAGTCATTTGATGAACTAGAAAGGATATATCTGAGATATTAAGTTTTATATTTTTTAAGTCACTATTGTTTTGAATGCTATACTTTTTTTAACCAAATTATACATTAAGATGATTAGTAGAGACTTCTTTGGGAGTGCTGTATCAGTCTAGAGGTGAGATGGATAGAGGTATATATCACAAGCCTCAATCACCTTGAATGATGCAGCTTGTTCAGAATTGGGTTCACAAATTTCCATAGAGTTAAATAAAATAGATACAAAGAGAGAGAAGATTAAGAAAGAAAAAAAAAGAGACATGAATTTTTTCAATGACACATATCAAAGTATCTAATTTTTCACATTCCCTTTTAAAAACATTTGCAATAGGGCCACAGTAGTGCATGTTCTACTAAAAAGGAGGAAATACACATGGTGTCTTTCTTTAGTCTGAACTTAGTTCTGCTTTTGTGGTTCATGCATGAGCACATGTGCACTCTATCTCTGTCTCTGTCTCTGTCTCTCTCCCCCTGCCCCAATAAGCAGAAATAAACCACAAGCCTTTTATCATCATCAGAATTTCATCATCAGACATAATAGAGAATATTTTCAACATCATCCATGGGGGAATTAGAAACATGATTCCATTATTATCTATGAATTTTTTGAGTAGATAGATATGGATATGGATGAGAAATGACCTTGCAAATGGCATATATTCAATATTTTAAGAGTTTGTATCATTCGTGTTCCTTATTGTGTTCTTTGAGGTTTTTTAATGTTAAGTACTAAATATCTCTCTCTCTATTCCCCTCCCCAACTCCACTCTTCTCTCTGAATCTTTCTCATATCAGTCTTCTTCTGGAAAGGTCTTGGAAATCAGTGGCAATTGAGAATAAGCCAGTAAGGAATTTAGTGACAGAAATAAGGACAAGGGAATTTTATCTTCTTGACATGACTTCTGAAATCCTTTGGGATTATTTGCAATGTGATGGGCTGTCATTTTTCTATTCTCTTTTAATTAATACCAAAAAAGTCTACTTGACTAAAGCAGGAGAAATTCTGGTTATGCCTTTTGGAGACTTCAAGTGCTTTTTTCCAGTTCTTCTCTTTCAGTTTAGATTATTAATATAGAATCACGTTAAAAATAAAGTGTTTAGGAGAACTATGGGATAAAGATGATGAGAGAGAATTCATCAATTGTCAACACTTCCAAAGAAGCATATGCATTGACTCTAGCTTTTTCTACCCTCTCTACTGTAAATGAAGTAAAATCTACTATTATTGTGAAGATGCAGTTAGTTGCCAATTTGATGTCACAGTTATACATATAAACATCTGGGTGTGTGGTTTTTTAAATATATATATTTGAAATGAACAGGTAGATATCAGATAGAAAGTAAAGTACAACCACTGGAAAGATAATTATTCCAGTCTGGAATTTTCACTTAAAATGACAATTTTATCTATAAATTCCTTTTTGGCCAAAACATTCATATTTGTTCTCAGACAAGGAGTAATTTTATAGAAAAATTCTCATGACAGATCTCCTTGAATGCTTTTAACTCCAAAGAACCCCAAGTAGAGGTGTAATGACCAGAATTTTTCCATTTCTTTTTAGTTCTCAGTTCAAGAGAATCATTTAAATACAATCCACTAAATTTACAATGCACATAGCCCTGATTGTGTGTCTCTACTTTTGTTCTCTCTCCAGAAATCACTTAACTCTTTTTTTCCAAAATTATAAAAGCAAATATATTTGAATTTCTTCACATGTCATATTGACCTAGCAGATAATTTAACCAAGTGCCATAGAGTCAAAGATCAGGCATCTCTATTATTGAGGAATGTTGAGTTGTACTTTGTTACTGCCCTAATAGTGTAGACTGTGATGGGTAGATAGAAATATGAGAAAATGTATTTGAATTTATAAATTGCTGATACTCTTCTATAAAAGACCATGTTGTCTTTTTGGAGGAATTATTCCATATTATAGAATATAATTTAGAATAGATTTATAAAATATGGAAACATTATTATCCAATTATTCTGTTCATTACAGTCTAACATGGTTGCAATTGTACAGGGAAGTATGGTGGACAGACATCTTGCTTCAAAGGCAAGAAGACCCAAGTTCAAATACCGCCTCTGACACTTACGGTCTGTGTGACCCTGAACAAGACATTAAGCTTTCTGTTCTATAGAACAGAGATGTCAGAAACACAACCTGAGAGAATACCTGAATAAAGTCAAAACCAGATTAAAATGTAATTTGGAAGTAAACAAAAAAAACCCAAAGTGATAATATTACATATTATATTATTAAAATAATATAATTATAATTAAATAAAGATGCAATACTCAATAATGTAAATTATGTTTTTCTAAGTTAATATGTCCCCCATAGGGATCTGTTCCTCTTTGAGTTTTATACTGCTGTTCTAGGTAAGTATTTTATATCTAAGAATATAAATTGCAGAAAAAGTATAGAACTTTATTAGTAGAGGGAGTCTCTTCATTTGGGTTTTCCATATTAGTGAAGTCACATTTCTAGTTCCTGTCTTTATGATTTCAGTCACATGTTAGCATATCTCAGTTTTTTAAGTGATAGAAATTCATAAAATTGGCTTAAAACACTTTTAAGAGATCAGCAATAACCATTATAATATAAAGAAGGCAACCTGACACTTAGCTGATCTTCTATGAAGCAATGATGGTCCTGATGAAATAAGAGATAGATACAGCCTAATTAGACGCACACTAACAAGGCTTTTGATTCTGCCTCACACAACAATAAAATGGATCATAGAACTATTTGGAGGGTGTACAACAGCTGGAGAGTTGTACTCAAGGAATAGTCATTAGCAGATCATCATCCACATGGGAAAAGCTATTAACCACATTTCTCAGGAATTGGTCTTCATTGTTATTTAACTTATTCCCTTCATGATCCAGATTGGTGATTTCCACCTTTGAGTTAGGAACATCCAAGGGAATTATGAATTGTTACAATCTTACAAAAACAAAAAATCAATTTAGATTTGGAACTGGAAAAGAACCTAGAAGTTATCTATTCTAACCATGTGATTTTACAGATGAGAAAACTGAGGCCCAGAGAGGGTAAATGAACTGCCAAAATCACTTAGTAAAAATCAAGATTTTAGTTCAGGTCTATTGCCTATATAGTTGGTGAACCTTAGAATTGCTCCTCTGCCTCTCACTATAAGAAGTATTGCTCCTATATCATTTTTAGGAGGAGACCAGGAGTGTTACAAAAATTGAATTTAAAAAAACAGCAGTATGTCAGTTCTAAAAAGTTGAAAATTATTGATTTTGGAATAGAGATCTTGATAGAAAGACTTCTGATAACAATGGTTTAGGTAGAGGCAAATATCAGAATGCAACATGAAATCAGAGTGATTTGAATATATGGTCAGAAACCAAAGGAATGGGGTTTTGGGGGGGGTAAGGATGAGTTATTTACTGTATGCCAAAAAGAAGAAAAACAAACTTTATGAATGAAATTTAATTTATTGGAGCATACACTCAAGCACAAATTTTATATACAAAGCTTTCAGTTTAAAATTCATATACACAGACACATCGTGTGTTTATCTCTATGTAAATATATACGTGTATATAAAAGACAAACACATGGAAAAGACAGATGTGTGTATATGTACAGATATTTAAACATTCATACACACACAGTATCCCAAAAATCTTAGTGCTATTATAAGCTTTAATCCTGGAGATAGATATACACACATCAACATATATGTATATATGTATCTATCCATGTATATATTTAGACATATACACACATGTGTGTCTATAAACACTGTGTGGACACACATGCACACTATATATGTAGGTATATATCCATTTGTGTATATGTGCAAATATATATATTTATGCACAAACATATATAAATTTTATTCCATCTTTACTTTTTCTGCATTAACCTTCTTTTCCAATTTGACTATAAAGTCTTCATTCCCATTTTAAAAGCTTTTTTAAAGACCATCCACCTTTTTATGAACATTATAGATAAACATTTATGCATTTTTGTTAACTGACTAGGAGTTGATAGCTCTTAGATTAGATAAAAGTATGACAATAGCCTAGTGTGACAATAGCCTATCTCTGGGTCATAGGTGTCTCACTATAGCAGAGAGAGAACTAGACTGCCAACAAGAAACCTGGGTTCTTGTCCCAGAGTGACCTTGGGCACAGTTTTGTGCAGCTATAAAATTAGGGGGGTCACTTTCTTAAGCTTTGTGGCTCCAAACTACTATGATTCTTGGAGTCCAAAATGCAGTACTGTACCTAGAAGGACATCCTTGAATGGAAACACATAGAGGAGATAGAATTTAAGAGCACTGAGGTAAATGGAAAAGCCATTTTCATAACAGGTGGTGGGTGATTGGGACTTGAATTTTCTTTTAACTTCACATTTGAAATCTGGTCATATAATATAAACATGTCCTTTAATTTAAAACACTAACCATAATTGTACCAACCATATTCCTCACTATGCACTGATTATTTATCTACTTACATGTAGAATCAGGAAATTTGGGGGGGGTATAAAATTTTTTTGAGACACTGAAAACCTGAAATTCCAAAGTTGACCTCTACAACCCACAGTATCATACTACTTAAACAGGTATTTAACAAAGGTTGAATGAATGAATGATTGAAAGTACTATTATATACATAGACTAGAAAAAGAAAGATTTCAGAGCATATGTTCCATTGAAAAGCTTCAAATTAGGGCAGCTAGGTGGCACAACTTCCTGTATCTTCTCCCCCATTTAAAAAAAATCATGACTTCCATTTTTCTTGTTCCCAGATCAAAATGTTAACCAATAACTCAAAGCAAAGACTCTCTTAGCTTAGTTTCAGTGCTTCTATTTCATTGACTTTTGCAAATCTACACTTAATTTTATTCTCTAATTAATTATGCCAAGCTCTGCCTGATTTTGCACAGTGACTAGAGTACTGACCCCGGAATCAGGAGGACCTAAATTCAAATCTGGTCTCATACCCTTAATAATCATTTAGCTGTGTGATCCTGGCCAAGTCACTTAACCTCCATTGCCTTGTAAAAACCAAAAAAAAAAAACCCTTTCAAACCAACGGAGATGAAAACAATGGAAATGAAATTTACAAGAAGAAAAAAAACTAATGTCAAATATTGTTTGAAACATTGGCTAATTTTCCCAATTAATTAAGAAATTAATTCTCCCACTGTCTTTGGTATATTTATATCTGTATTTGCTCATGGGTAAAGGTATAGGTCTGTAATGTCAGTATCACAACTATAGCCTTAAGAATCTGCTATACAGCACCATGGGAATATAGTTATGATTCCACTCCAAAAATATGAAACCGAATATGTGTTGGTAGCATTTATCAAGGAAAGGGAAATTAAGAAGAAGGAACCTTGGAGAACTATTAGAATACAGGATTGAGGAGCAAAAGGATTCAAATCCTTTACCTTATGCATAAATTTTGTTTGAGCAAAAGGATGGAATTTGATGATTAATGAAAAACCTGAGTTCTGAATTTGAATCTCTCCTTTTACTTCTGAGAGTGGAGAAATGGGTTCAGAGTATTAGAGGTCAAAAGCCACTCAATAATATCCTCTTTGGATGTGTTCATGTATACATATAGCCTGTCATGTCATTTTAGTAATTTGGGAGATATGATATAGCAATTAAAGTAGTGAACTCTACATTTAGCATTTTAGTCTATATTTTTTTAAACAAAAACTTAACAAAAATGTATAGTTTACCTGAGTTAAATCTTTCTTAGTTGGTTTATGAATATACTCAGGAGGGTCCATGAACTTGTTTCTTTTGCTTTTTTTGAGCATTTCAATAGAATTAATTTCTTTTGCTGTCATGTATTTTATTATTTTCTTTTAAAAAACATTTTCAGAGAGGTCTATTGGCTTCACCAGATTGTAGGAGTTTGTGACACAGAAAAGGTTTTAAGAGCCTTGCTCTATAGGAATACAAGATGGATTCAGTTCAGTCATTAATATAAAATAGATATCATGCAACGTTTTCTTTGCCATTTGCAAAATGACTTAATGAAGGATGTGTATAATGTACAAGAGAAATCAACTCCCAGGTCTCTACATCTTAGACACAAGTATTCTTTTCATTATTTAGATTTGCATAGTTCAGAGTTACTATAAAAAGGGGACCCATTACAAAGCTGTTATTGGAAAGAAACAAAACAATGATGGAACAAAGGATACATTTAGAAATTTAGACTGTTTCAGTGATTCTTGTAAACATAAGAAAGATAACTTCCCATTGCCCCACCTGAAAAAGAAGAGTTGACAAGTAAAAAGAAGTTTCCCTGGAGGTTACACTGAAGCAAAGAGGGGGACAAACTGAAACCTTTACACAAGACTAGAGAGGAAAAAGTTGGCAGAGACACAAGGGGATGCCGCCAAAAGTTCTCCATTTACAGTACAGAGATGGGTGATTATGTTAGAACCACTTTTACCACTTCCCTAGTGTATTAAGGCAAGATAGATCAGGCCAGGGAAAAGGAATAACATCTTGAAGAAACTTTCCTTTCCCAGAGACTTGGAGAAGATGGAAACACAATCTGATTCAAATTGTTCTTCCTGGATCCACTCCCCCTTTTTAAAAAGATCATGACTTCCATTTTTCTTGTTTCCAGATCAAAATGTTAACCAATAACACAAAGCCAAGACTCTCTTAGCTTATAGATTCAGTGCCTCTATTTCATTGACTTTTGTAAATCTACACTTTTCTTCTCTAATTAATTACACCAAGCTCTGCCTGATTTTGCATTATGATTTTTCTTGTGTGAGTGGGTTTGCCTTCTTTCTCCACACTTTATCCTGTGCCCCAAGAAATAGTTAAGATATATGATTTTCCTTCACAGAAAAAGATCTTTCTACTTTAGGTCATCCTATTAGAATATTCCAGGAGAATCACTATTAGATTTATCTGTAAAATTATATCCAAACATTTGGGCAACAATGCCTAATAAAAATCTTCAAACTAGCTTGCATTTATAGAACACTGGTTTAGGGCACTAAACATATTATCTCTTTTATCAAGAATTTTCACACCATCCAGGTCAGGTGGATTGGGAGCAGTATTATTATCTTCATTGTACAGAAAAGGAAACTAACACCCAAGAGGTAAAAGTGATTTGCCCAAAGTCTCTCAGTGAATCCATGAGGGGCCTAAGAATAGAATCCTGAATTCTTCATTCTAACTTTGTTGGTGTTTCAATTTCCTACAGAAAAAAGTGACCTGACATAGATGATTCCACACTTTAATTTTATAATGTGATATCAGTTAAGTGCTTTCTGAATTTGGATTGGTTGACTTGGAAACCAATAATGTTCCATCTGCTGATTTATTTCCAATGTATCCTGTATTTATCTTGTTTGTACATTGTTGTTTTTATGTTGGCTCCCTATTAGACTGTGAGAGCTGGGATTCTTCTTTTTATTACTACTGCCTTTTTCTACCACCATTCTTTGTATTCCCAGCACTTAGCACAATTTCTGTTCTCTCCTTCATATTCCATCATAGTCCCTTGATAATAAAACCATAAAAATCTTCAGTTGTAAAGGATCCCAGATATTTAGTCCAACTTCCTTTTTCCCTGTCTCAGGAATCCCCTATGTAATGTCTCTGACAAGTGATCATTCAGGCTCTATATATCACCAAAAGGGAACTCACTAATCAGAAGACAGACCCTTTGACTTTATGACAGATCATAAATTTTTCTGTCTTTTGAGCCAAAGTCAGATTCCTTGAAACTTCTACTTATTGACAATAGATATTCCCTCTGGAGCTAAATAGAATAAGTCTCATATCTGCCCTTTATATATCAGACCTTCAGATACTGGAAGACAGTTATCATGCTCTCTCCAAGTCTTTTCTTCTTTAGGCTAATCATATCCAACTCTTTCCACCAATCTTCACATTCCTTTGCTTCAGAAATTCAAAACCTCCATCTTGAAAGCTGACCATGAAACATCCATGTCATTATAAAGTTTGCTAATAGTGAATAAGTCCATGCTTCTACATGCATGCAATGTGGCAATGGATCCCTCTAGAAATTGAGGCAAAAAAGAAAGTCATTCTACTATCCTAGAGGAAAAACTTCTAGTTTACTTCTTCAGTTCCTGTGATACTATTTTATGATGTCACAACCAACCCATTCATTTCCAACAAGCAAAAAGGATTTTTGTGCAAGACTGTGGTCATAAAGATAAATCATTGCTCAATAATTTTCTTTGAGCAGAGAATTCTAAACATGGAGGAACCATCTCTCCTTAATGGGAGCCAGAAATCCTGTAAGTGCTTGAAATGGCATTCACAAGTCTGAATGGTAAACAGACAAAAACAGGAGCGCACCAGTTGCACAAATGACTTGCTTGTCACAAACTTGTCATTGCAGTAATCTAACATTTCTTTCACAGAGCGAGATGGAAAGTATGGAACAAACAGGCCCTGCTGACGTTTTGGCTCTGCTAAGCCTTCCTCTGAGCTAAAGCATCTGCAGCATCTCCCTGTTCTAGACCCTTTATCTGCTGAAGTTATAGCTGATATTGTACATGTCACAGAAATGTTTGACTATTGCATTAACAAGTTGATGACAAGTAAGTTATTCCTGCCACCGAAATACTCCCATTTTTAGCAGTCTACCATTTTGACCTTCATTTTATTAAACATGTTGGCAATATACCCTAACATAACAGAACACCAGTGAGACACCAGGATTTTTTGCCCCAGGCCTTGTTCATATCAGTACAGTCTCTACAGCTATGCAACTGCTGCCTCTCTATGACATAAGAGCATTGAAACTCTAGGCATAAAATTTTCCCAAAGTATGAAAGTTAGCTTGTAGAAGCAAAGTATGACAAACCATAAAGGAAAATTATGGGATAACTTTCTGGGTTTGGGCAAAGTGAGCAATATAGGCACATGTTTTTTCTAACTCACAGTCTCTTGTAATGATTGTAGACTCCTGACAGCAAAGCTATGTGCTAAAAAAAATTGAACAGAAATCTTATATGAGCTTAAACAAAATGTATTGGGATGCCAGAAATCAGTGTTGGTACTCTTCCTCAATACTCTCCCCACCAAAGGCATCTAACCTTAGCTACCACAATACTCTCTTCTCTTCTTGCTCCCATGTGAACTTTGTCTATCCATCCTCTCTCTGGGAACAGAGATATTTCAGGAATATCTCTCCAACCCCATTTTGCTTCATCTTCATCACTGACTTCATGCTATGGATTAGCCAGCAGGGAGGGCTCACACACTGCAGCAACCACAGAATCTCTTCTTCATTCTGTTCCTGTAACACTCCTCCCATCAACTTTGACAAGAAGAACCAGCACCCAGACCTTGACATTCACTGAGGCGACCATTTCTTGTACATTAGACTTACCAGTTAGTAGAACAAGTAATAAAAGCTCTGTTTGTTGTGTCCCTGAGTATGTCAAGTCCTTTATTCCTCAGCTATATATGAATTAAAGAAAAAAGAAGAATAAGACTTTACTCCTGAAGACACTGACCATTAAGGAAAACTTGACTTCTGTTCTTTATGGGCATCACTTGACCTGCATTCTTTCTAGCTCCATTTTGATTTGTTGTGAACCTAGTTATAACGTCCTTGTCTGTTCCTGAATGGGACCTCTGGCATGAAAAATCCTGCATTATCAGACTTATTTTCTGGATAGTGCCCCAGGGGCTTTTAAATGAAAGAGTTTTTCCTTTTTTAAAAGATTATCATTATTTATCGAAAAACCAACATACTTGCCAGAATTCTAGTGGTTCTTAACTTTCTTTCAATGCTGGCAAATTGACTATAGTGCTGTCTGGCAAATGAAATTCTTTGTTCCTATTATCTCCAGTATCTAACCATGCAATCTAAACCTCAGCTTCAGTAGGACATGTACTTCAGAGAAACAGGTGGGAAGGGTTTACTGACTATTCTTTATGGGTTAGGGAGGGGTCATCAGTTTTACAATTGCAAGGGTATCATCCAGGGGAAAAAAGAGGAAAAAGTTGCGTGCAGCTCCACTTCTAAGTGTAGGCAAGAGAAAACATTTAAACAGAAAGAGGTCCTATCAATCTACATTATTACATCTAATGATATGCAACAGAGTTTGCTTCTTTAAATTTGGAAGGAGAGTGGCTTAGTTTTTTTTTTCTTCTGCTCAATAGAGTTTAGATGGCAAAAGAAAAAGAAGCTTTGATTTACTTTAGAAAAGATGGAAGTTCTTTTTAAAGAAGTTATTTTGTAAAATGCTACAGCCCAAGTAGTATAAATATTGTACAACCTGCATGGTCCCATCCCCAGAGATAGCTAATTTGTGTTTTTGTTTTGTTTTGCTTTAAGAGAGGTAAGAGTAGACATTCCCAACCCATATGTCTGTAGTTTTCATTGAACTTAATTAGGATCATGGAATTTCAAGATAAAAAGGACCTTAGAAATTTTCAGGTTGAGGGATTTTTAAACTGAAGGATAGATTTTAGGTGGTTCATAAACTTGGATGCTAAACAAATTAATTTTTTTTCTTTTTTCTTTTTTAAAGATTTTATTTATTTTGAGTTTTACAATTTTCCCCCTAATTTTACTTCCCCCACACAGAAGGCAATTTGCCAGTCTTTACATTGTTTCCATGGTATACATTGATTCAAATTGAATGTGGTAAGAAGGAAATCATATCCTTAAGGAAAAAATGTATAGTTAAAGAGATAACAAGATTAGACAATAAGGTATCAGTTTTTTTTCTAAATTAAAGGTAATAGTCCTTGGTCTTTGTTCAAACTCCACAGCTCTTTCGCTGGATACAGATGGTATTCTCCATCACAGACAGCCCCAAATTATCTCTGATTGTTGCACTGATGGAATGAGCAAGTCCATCAAGGTTGATCATCACCCCCATGTAACTGTTAGGGTGTACAGTGTTTTTCTGGTTCTGCTCATCTCGCTCAGCATCAGTTTATGCTAGTCCCTCCAGGCTTCCCTGAATTCCCATCCCTCCTGGTTTCTAATAGAACAATAGTGTTCCATGACATGCATATACCACAGTTTTCTAAGCCATTCCCCAACTGAAGGACATTTAATTGATTTCCAATTCTTTTCCACCACAAACAGGGCTGCTATGAATATTTTTGTACAAGTGATATTTTTACCCCTTTTCATCATCTCTTCAGGGTATAGGCCCAGTATAAACAAATTAATTTTTATTTTCATTAACCTCTAATTGAAATTCAACATTCCCTTCTATTATTATTGGGGATGATATTACTATTTTTGTTATTTTGAAACTTGATATCCCCATCTCACCTGGGCTTGAAGGGCACTGGCCACTCATGGATTCAATCTTACCAATGATCTATATGGAAACTTTAACCTGCTCCATTTTTCTACAGTGGGCTAATTTACCCTTCCTTAGATAGCCTGATTTCCATCTGCTCCCAGGGGCTAACCAAATTAGTCTTGGACTTGATACCAGCACCCAATTACTATTTATCCTACTAAAATTCAGAATCCCTGAAGTCATGCAGTTCATCAGCCACAGGTCCCCCCCCCCCCATTATAGCAAAGATTAGATATGTGACAACACATTGATCCATTCATTTCAATGATTTAAAAATATTATTCTGAGGAGGCCATGGACCTTCACTAGATCCTCCAAGGGGTTCATGAGAACCACTGATCTAATCTTTTCCCTTCATTTTACTGATAAATAGAGGTTATGACTTTGGTTGGGGTCAAATATCCCAGAGCATATATGGGACAGAGCTAGTCTAAGAATCTGGATTTTGTGACTCCTGGACTGATTCTTTTTCTACTATAGCAAGCTGCCCTCTTGCAGTTCACATTTATTATCTCTTTCTTTTAATAAAGTAATTTCCATAATGTTAATTTACCTTCAGATGATTAAGTACTATTAATCAGGACATAACTGATAGGTTCTGTCAGTTTTATTAGTTAGAACTGATATGCTGGGGAATGCACTTTAAAAAAATTCTTAGAGCTATTTCTTTTTCAGTCACATTTTTATTTGACTGGTTGTCTGAATTCCTCTTATTTCTAAACAAATTTTCTTCATTTGCCAGCTTTAAAAAATGATTTGCTAATATTTTTATTTAGTTTGGTACCTGAAAAACATGTTTTGGTTTTCAGTTTTTTAATGGGCCTATTCCTTTAACAGAAATTCATTTAAGTAGGTCATATTATAGCATTCTTGGATATTTTTTAAAAGCCTTTTTATCAGATTAGAAGGAGTCTGTTTTTTATTCCCACTTTAGTCATTTTGAGCTGGTCCTTGTAATTGTTAGTTTCATGAAAACCGTTGATTAAGTCAAAACATCAACTTTTTTTATTTGTTTGTTTTGGTTCTTCTTGGCTAATGCAAGGGGGGAAAAGCATTTACCTTTTACAGTTATGGTAATTATATACTCTGTTTTTCATTTATGCAAAACTTAATTTGTATGGGTTTTTTTTGTTTCTTTTCTCTCCTTATTTTTGCATTTTCCAAACATCTGTACCATGGCTGATGGTGAGAGCAGCAGAGGCTGGCATTTTTCCCCCACGTTGCGAGAGAAAGAGAATTGGCTGGAATGAAACCTTGCTTTCCATATGGTCAACTTGAAATGCAGCATTGAAAAGGTATCGTTTCATTTTCTTTCCTGAAACCAGAGGTGAAAACCACAAGCAAACAGAAATACTGGTGCCAAACCACCTGTTGATTTGCACCAGGGGAAGAAAAGCCCTTGGCAGAACATTTTTTGCCTTATCTAGTTGAAAAGGCTAAATGGATATGTGTCTCCATAGCATCTGTCTGTACACAAACATCAGCTATATAAGCTGATACATTAGCCCCTCACCTGAGAAGACCCTTCTTTAGTCAATAAAGTGAGACACTCACTCAGTACAAGAGTAAGACCTTTTTACTCCTTTAACAAAACTGCCATCAGGTAAATTTACATAGAAACCTACTGGCTCCTGCAAAAAGAGTATTTTGTGAAGTGATAGTACAATAAGCAGATAAAATAATGCTATTACTTTCCTATCTATGACTCAGCTTTAAGTAAGAAGAAACTGCAACAAAAATGACTGATACCATAATTATGACTAAATGCACGGTCCCATGACATCCAATTGACTCAATCAGAAAATTAATCAATTCAGCAAAAGAATGGTCAATTCAGTTTTAGAGCATCATTTTTACAAAAGTGAAAATCAATAGAAGAATGCTGTTCTTCATGCACAGATCTACTTTTAATATCCCTTTCTAGGACATTGGGCAGGCCATTTTCTTAATGATTATCTATACACCATTACATTTTGGGGGGGCTCTGGGTGTCCCTCACCTGTGAATCCATTGGGAACTCCTGCTGTGTAAATTACCTCCATTATGTAGACTAGCAGCTTCTGTAACAAGTCTTAGGAAGTTGCCTGGAGCACTGAAAGATTAAAGAACTTGTCTAAAACCACAAAGCTAATATATTCTCAAGTAGAACTTGATTCCAGATCTTACTATTCCCAGGACAAAATCTCAGTTCAGTTTTACTTGCTGCCTCTCTGGATCATAGCTCTTCATGCAACCAAAGCTACAGTTTTTAATGATTTTGGATGGGTGAGTAATGGAGGAAATGGTGTGAAAGCCATAGAAAAAGAAGGTGGTTTGATCTACTGAATTCAATTGGTAAGAGAGCAAAAATTATTGGAATTAGATTGATTACTTGCAGAAGGATCATTTGGGATTAGTCATTAGAACAACTGTAACAAAAAGGAAGGACGAATCAAATACGATAAGTTCCTGCTGTGTGTATATTTGGGGAAATGATGAAGATAATGCAGACTCCTAAAGTGTTTGATAGAACAACTGTAAAATGATCTAAGGTTATTTAGGGAGAAAATGATGAATAACATTGATTTGTAATATCATATTTTATTGCTATCTATAGTTCCTGCCTTTCCTTGCCAATGAAGTTTCTTGAATTAACTCTATCTAGCAAATGTCTTTATCTAGACTCAATTACATATAACCTTGATCATGTATATATGCATTTGGGTATGTATGACACTGGGACATTGATTTTTCTTCATCTGTTTGAGTCTGTATATTATGGAATATTTGTGCCAGGTGGACCTTCAGCTCTAAGTAGTATTTCCTTAGAGAGGAGATCATTATCTTGGGGCAGAAGTGTGTATGCTATTGATATGCATTCATGTGGTGAGAATGGATATGCCTTGTCTAGGATAGAATTATGTCAAGGGACCAATTCTCTGTCTGTTGGAATGATATTTCATGTGCTTTGAAACAATAATGAAATGTAGCTTTGCAATACTATCAGAATAAGACTGCCAGGCTGAAGGTATACAAACCATGCTACCATTTTCTAATGCTTAATACATTAGGCTACCCTGCCTTGAAATTGTGTGGTTTGGTATGCATAAAAATAACTTAAGTCTTTACTGTCTAATGTTAGATAACAAAGTTAAGCTCTGTTCACATCAACCAAGACACAATGACTCTTTTAAATATGACGAGGATAACTAAAGTGATTAATTTTGTATTAATAAGTGCTGCATTTAGGATTACTGACCACCTGGGAACAACTGATGGTCCAAATAAAGAAGCCTAGTCAGTTGTTAATCTCCAGGAAATTCCTTATGTCAAGGCCATCATTAAACTGTTGACTACCACTTAGACTTTGATGTATTGAGAGGTGATATTCCTAAATCTTATTCTAGTTTCAGTAGGCTAGACACATAATTATACTTGGTTATTACTTCATTTGACACAAGAGTGGTTAAGAACTAAATTTCCTACGACACAGTCTTGACTCAAAAACTGGTTTTAAAAAACTGGTTAATGCAGGAATTTTTTAAACCTTAGAAAATTTATTTTTGCTTGGCCTTTACAATTTATAATAAATTGATTTGAATTAATTGCTATGAAAACTTAAAACTTCATGATTTGAGCTGTTTGGGGGAATGTGAACTTGAGGGGAAAACATTTAACTCCACAGGTGCCACTGTTCCTATTTCTATAGTTTTTGTTTTGTTTTGTTTTGGGGTTTTTTTTTGGGGGGTTGAGGGACAGTCATTGTCAAACTGGTAGATTAGGAGAATTTTTTATTTATGGTTTACTTGATTTTAGCAAGACATTTGACAAAATCTCCTGTGCTGTTCTTGTTAAAGATGGAACAATTTAGGAAAACAGTGATATCAACATTTACCAGTTACATTTTAAACTTTATTTAATCTTAATCTTTAAGGTAAATTTGGGCCACACTAGAGTATTTGGGGAGTCAAGGACCACAAGTGTAACATGTTTGAATTGATTGGACAGTTAAGTGAATTCAGAGTTTATTGACCAGCAGAACACAAAGAATACAATGTGGGCTTAGAAGAGAATAGCCATAAACTGCCCTAGGTTTTATATTTGGCCTTATGCTATTTAATAGTTTATCATTGCATTGACAAAAGCTCTTCATGATCTGCCTTTCACATTTCCATGGAGTGATAGCTAACATAGTAGGTGATAGTGTCAGAAGCCAAAAATGATCTCAGTAGAGTATAAAGTTGGGTCAAATACAATAATATCCAATTTTAAATGAAGATAATATTGCATCTTATACTTAGGTTTAAAAAATAAATTTTGGCTAAATAAGTTATAACTAGACCTCTCAGTTCATCTGAAAAGTACTAGAAATTTTAGTGAACTTCAAACTTAATGTGATTCAGCAGGGAGAAGGTAATGCAATATTGGGATCTAATAATAGAGATATAGTATCCAGGTCAAAGAGGGTGGCAGTATTTTTCCCTTTGGTAGGTCCTGATCAGACCACATCTGGAATACTATGTCCATTTTGGGGCACTATATTTTAGAAAAGCAATGAATAACTGGAGAATATCCAGAGAAGGGCAACTAGGATGGTGTTTTGAGATCCTGCCTTCTAAGGATCCATTGGAAGTAGGGGTGTTTAATTTAGAGAAGATCTGGATTGGGGAGTAAGGAGGGGGAAATGGAATAAAACATGAAAGTTGCCCTCAAGGCCATCTATATGGAAAAAGTCTTGGGCTAGTTCTTTTTGATTAAGAACATTACTAGGAGCTGGAAAGGTGCAAGAGGAAAACTAAGGCTTAATGTAAAGGAGGAAACCTTTCTAACAGAAATTTCTCAAGTGGAATAAGCTGTTTTAGGAAGTTGTGAGATAACATTCATTGGAAGTCTTCAAGCAAACTTGATGACCACTTCCTGGTAAAAGGGATTCTTGGTTAAGTATAATTTCTTTATATAATGACAATCACCTATTTGAAGACTCTGTTAAATGAGTCACATACCTCCAAGACCAACTTCTCTCACTCACTCTATGTTCCAAATGCGTCGTCTAATATCATCTCCCAGCTGGAAAGTTCAGTGGGTATCATGCTAATGCTGTTACAAGTAGGTATTTATTCTATTTGTCTTTTAAAGAAGAGGAGTGGAAGGGTGGAAGAGGTGCAGGGAGGCTGTTTGAATTCTTTACCACCAAAAGAATAAAAGGCCCTGTCTATGAGGACCAAATGTGAAGATTTTGCCCCTTGGGAACATATTTCAAACTACCTTTCTCATTTACCACATCCAGATGAAATGGTAAATGCAGAGATGAAATTGTATTCTTTTTTATCCTTTGTTTTTAGTAAAGTCAACGTTATTGCATTTGATGGTAAGTTAATGTCTTTTTTTCACTTCAACCTTGAGCATGAATCACTGGGCTGCCCTATGTTAGACCTGTCCTTGAATGACATGTTCATTGGAAGAATAATTAATATAGCATATAGTCAACCCTCTATTGTCCACAGATAAAGTAATGATTGCAAAATGTTAGTCTTGGCATGAATTCCTCTTCCTAGAGCACTAGATTTGCAGTCAGATGTCCTGGGTTTGAAACCTTGCCCTTAATCACTTTTTTGGCCGTCTCTTTGCTGCTCTGGGTCTCACAAACCTAATAAGTAAAATGACAAAATTGGACTAGATAGTCTCTAAGGTATCATATAACTCTAAATTCTTTGATCCTACTGAACATAATTTTGGGCCTTTACACTTTACCATCAGTTGGTGTGTACTCAGACAAGACAGACTAATTTTAATACTAGTATAAAGCACACATAATTATGAAGATAGTTCTTCATTGTCTAGAGGTAGCTAGGTCACTCAGTAGATAGAACATTGGGCCTAGAGTTAGGAAGGCCTGAGTTAAAATTTGGCATCAGATATTTGCTGGCTGTGTGATCCTGGGCAAGTCAGTTAATTTCTGTTTGTCCCAGTTTCCTCATCTGTAAAGTAGTATCATAATAGTACCTATGTTGTTATGAGGATCAAATGAGCTGGCAAGTTAGTATATTTAGTAGTATAGTGCTTGTTTTTTTAGTATTAGAGCCAGATTTGAACCCTAGTTGTTTGACTCAAAACCCATTGGAGTGAAAACAGCATGCCACCTTTTTGATTATGATAACTCAAATGTATTTAAAACATGCCTTTGCAAATATTATACACTTTGCTAATAATTTAAAAAGCAGTCTCCATCCTCTAATACTATCATTTGTTCAAACAATTTCTTTGGTTCCTACCCATGTTTCCTGCATGTCCTGGCCCCATTTTTTGCTATGGAAACACATCAGGGAGGATGGTCCCAAATGTTTTATGGAGTTCTCTTTCTGTGAAAGAAGTAACATCTCTGTAATTTTTTATGCCAGAATTAATTTCCTATAATGTTGACACAAGAAAGCATTTCCAAAAGGTCCTTGAATATTCTCCTCCAAATATTACTCAAATAAGTGTATATTAGTTGTCTGAAGAGGGTATTTATCTGCCTAAGGCATAGTGGAAATCTCAGTAGCTATTGTCCATTGAAAGCAAATGATTAGATTTTTCACTATGGAAAACTTTTTCTTGAATAGGGAGGAGCTTGTTCAAAACAGATAATTGTATCCTAAGAAACAAGCACCTATCCCAGGCAGACAGTAATTAATTGGTCTGTAAATTTGAGATTTTTTAAAATGTGCCTTGTTTGTAGATTGTTTTTAAGTGAACTATAATAAAAGTATGCATGTACGTTTTGTTAAAAATAATTTGTTACTTTATCATAGATAAATTCTCAAGTCCTTTTTCTGCAAGTCTGGTAGTGGTAAGGGCTAAGGAGGTATGTTATCATTAAATTATTAATAATCAGCACTATCAATGATAGTAGTAATAATAGCACATATTCATATAGCATCTTAAAGTTTCCCTTCTCACATCTCTGAGATAAATAGTAATAATACCATTCTACTCATCTTACAAATAAGGTACTGAAAACAAAGACAGTTATCTGACTTGCTTATGATCAGTAAACCTCACATCTGAGCCAAGACTTCAGTCTCATATTTTCTAAGATCAGTTCAGTTTTTCAGGTCTATGATTAATTGATGGCACTAAAGGATGTATTTCTAAGGTCAGAGTCCTTATTATGTATCTAAGGATCACATTAGTTGTAGTATCTATCTTTGTATCTCCAGCCCGTGGTACAAATGTCTGCTAAGGAGAGAAGATAATCCTTATGTACAAATAACAGTAAAACTAAAGATAATGTGATAAGTGAAAAAGAGAGAGATCCTGGCAAAATATTTTGAGAACTTTGAGGAAGGAGAAATAGTTTACAGCTAGGGAAGGGCAAAGAATGGAGAAGTAGCTTCTGAGCAGGTCCTTAATGGAAAGGAGATACTCCAGTGGGACAGGACTGGGGAAAGACAATATAGAATGAAGACATTATGATAGCAAATGCATGGAGTAAAGTGAAGAAATATAGGTTGCACACATGATATAGGTGACTTTGACCATTAGGTTAAACAGGTTCTGTTGAGTATACTTGACTCCTACACTGGAGGATAGTTGGATGTAAAAAGTCCTTAGTTTCTCAGTTGCCACTTGTGCACTCCAGTTTAAGCAATCATTCTGATGGACCCTCTTCTTCACTTCTGCTGATTTGTGTCACAACATGGGTTCTCTTTTCTTTCATCTCTACCTTACAACACAACAATATAGAGCAAAAAACAGTGAATTTGGAATACAAAGGCCTGGGTTTGGCTACTGGTTCAGATGCTAACTAGCTTTGTGAACTTAGATGATTTGCTTGACTTCGTCATAAATAAAATGAGAATAATAACACTTGCACTGACTCCCTTATAAGATGATTGTGAAGAATACACTTGCAAAAGCTTAAAGTATAAAGCAAATGTGTTATTGATCCTATGATTAACATCAACATCATGGCAGAAATAGAAGGTTCTAACGGTTTTTCCTAGACTGAAGGCATAAAATCCCTGATGCCTAGTAACTCTCCATACAAAAGGAGATAATTTTCTCTTTTACTCTTAAAGAATAGTAATCCCTATTCTAGCTATTTCCAGTTGTTAATTAATTATTAAACAAATATCTGAGTAATGGTTTCAGGCAGATATGTTCAGCTAAAACTGTTGTCCTTGATATGCTTCCTGTCTTTGTTCATGCCAGTCCCTGTTGACCCTATCCCTATTGATACATTTTGAAATTTGTTTTTTTCTCATCTCCTCCCTTCCTTTAAGACCCAACTCTGATGTTGTCTCCTATATGTCACCTTCCCTGATATACTTAAATGATTCTCTAGACCACTTCTCTGTCCTAATAACTTTCTTCTTTTACATACACATATACACACACACACAAACACCCCCCACACATACATTCACAAACACCACATACAAACACACACACACACACACACACACACACACACACCTCAAAGAGAGTGTTAGGTTCATCCCCTGCATCATAATGATTTTAGTGTTATATGGTGCTGAAGCAACCCTCTCAGCAGGTCTTTGACATATTCCTAGTATCTAGCACAATACTGGCACATAATAACAAACATTTGTTAAATTGAAATACGAATCTACTGTGTGTCAGGTACCATGTTGGACTCCATGTTTGTTTGCAAAAGGACTTTGAAGCATGATTCCTAGCTCAAAAAGTATACATTATATAGTTGGGGGAAAAAGATGTATAAAAAAGGAAATAGCACAAAATAATAGTAAGAGTATATAATCAATAATAATACTACGGATGCCACAGAAGGAAGAAGGAAAGCAAGAGGGATCAGGGTCAGTTTCATGGAGAAAGTTGTATTTTAACTGAATTTGAGAAAATGAGTAAGTTTTATTAGACAAATCAAGAGGAAGGAAGTAAGAGTTATGAATGAACAAGAACATAGAAATAATAGTGTATGTGGTGTGTTTAGGAGATATTAAATAGCAAATGGATTTATTCTGAGGTAGCAGGACATAAAGCAATAGAGATAAGCAAGAGGTATTCAGTAGGAATACAAAGACAAAAAAAAGTTCCCAAATGCATAGTAGTAATTCTGAAAAATTAACCCAAAACTTGATGAAAAGATTCTAAGCTGAGAAAGGAAATGATTACCTAAAATGGACAAGGAAATAAATTAGGGGAAAAATTAGTTGACTTCCTGCTTACTAAGATTCCAAAACATTTGGGATGTAGGCTGTCATTTTCCCCACCTTCTGGTGACACTAATCTATATCACAACCCCATGAAAAATCTTGATAGAAAGAGCTCAGTGTATATCTCCAAACAGAAAGCTTTCTATCCCTGGCCACTTGAAATTGTGGCTGTCCCAAATCTGTTACCCCTCATTGGCAGCATCTGTAACACACCATACTCTCAGTTTAAAGTTTGTAGAACAATTCTTTTACTGGATAATATAAAATCCAAGTGCAAATGATGTATAGGCATACCAGTCTCACAGTTTGATGTAACTGAATATATTAACATTGTTCTTTAATAATTAAGGACTCTGAACAGGCTAAAATACTCATTCTTTAACTTCCAACCCTTGGGGTCGCTAAGTTATAGTTCTTTTCAAATTTGCTCTTGTTTCTAGATTGAACATTAGTTCTTTGAATCCACCAAATCATAATGCTTCTAGCTTCTCTTAGGTTCCCCTCAGTATCCTTTTATCAAGTTTTTCTTCCTTAAGCCTTTTCTGTCCACCTGAATTTGTTTCAGATAACTAAAAGGTCTCTTTCCTATTTTCAAACCCTTTCTAGCTGATCTGCCTCTCATAAGTCAATATACTCTTTTTAGGGACCATCAAATTTTTCCTAAATTGTATATACTCCTTTTTGATCCCAATTCTCTCAACAGGTACCTTTTCTGTTTTAACTCCTTTGCCCATTACCCCCAGGTTATAATCCTTTATGGGTAGAAGGAAGAAGAGAAATTACTTTCATTTCATGGTCTCATTGTCTTGCCTGTCAATCACTTCTGACATTAACATTTTTAGAACCTACATTTACATACACTTGAGGTCATCTTTCAGTCTACAATAAAAGGAGGTCATATGTGATACAATTTTCAATAAATTGAGGTAGGGGATCATGTTTTTACAATCTAATAGAAAGCATTCTCAGCTAAGCTGTTTTCATTTGTTTTTAATTTCTAAATTTTTCTGCATGTAAAATGTGATAGTCTAATAATAACATTTTGAGTAATTGAAACAGATGAAAATGAAGCACAGGGCATAGTCAGTATGTCAATGTATAATCACTTGCAACATTTTATTAATAAATATAAAATAATAATGCTATAGTGTATTAAGCAGCTATCTCAAGAAAAGAATCTGGGCTGCTCTCTGTAAGAATGAATAAACATAACAACTTACTTGGCTCTGTACCCAGATTACCCAAAAAAAGAAACTCAGTTGGGAGCCAAAAAGAGTGAACCAGATTAAGTTTGATGGGCTCAAAATATTCACACATTTTAGCTTGCCCCTTTTCTGACAAAACTTTATAAATGAAGAGATAATCATCTTAAAAATCCACCTCCTCTGGTTTAACCAATAGTATAATACTTACATTGTTAGAGGATCTGAAAAGCAGCCTACTTTAGGTCCCTGATATGGCATTTGTAAAATAGGCTAAGAAAGAAAAATTTTAGTTTCTTATAAATTACAGATGCACATATGTGCAGAGGCCAACCAAGAATATGTCATTAAATAAACTATATTAAAAATTTACATGGAAGTTTCTTTATGATAACTTTATTACCTTATTATTCATCATAGATGAACTCTCAAGTCATTCTTTTTCTCCAAGTCTTCTTTTACAAGCACTTTCAGGCCTAAGAGTGAGTATATTATCATTTTATAATAATGCTAACCATAGCTCATATTAATGTAGCATCTTAATTTCCCTTCCTCATACTTCTTTTAAATAAATTGTTGTTCAGTTGTTTCAGTTGTGTCTGACTTTGTGACCCCATTTGGGGTTTTCTTGACAAAGAAAGATACTGGAATGATTTGCTATTTCTTTCTCCAACTCATTTTACAGATGAGACGGACAAGTAAGTAATGTCTTAGGTCCCACAGCTAATAAGATTTTAGGTCAGATTTGAACTCAAGAAGATTAATCTTCCTGACTCCAAGCCTAATACTTTATCCACTGTGTTACCTAGCTATCCATTTTAAGAGAAGTAGTGACAATATCATTATACCCATTTCACAGATGAGACAAGGGAAGCACCACAAGCAGTGAACTGGCTTGCTCAGGGGTCAGTAAAGCCTGTGTTTGAGCTAGGATTCCAATGTCAAGTCTTCTAAGACCTATCTAGACCATATTGCAGAGACCAGAATCAGCAGTACTGAAGGATGTATTTATGAGTGCAAGGACCTTACTAAGTATCTAAGAGACCACAAGTACAATCCATTTTAATTGATTATATAATTAATTTTATTGTTATTGCTACCTTGATCTT